>NC_031786.1:10958531-10963126 GCF_001522545.3 Parus major | reverse complement strand
TCCCCAGGGGACACCCGAACCTTGTTGCACTTGCACCTCTCAGTGCAAGGCTGAACTGCAGCACCTGCCCAGGCTGGGTCACAGCCCTTGTGCCAGTGCCTTCCCTCAGGGCTTCATTCTGGTTTCCCCTTCAGCTGAGCCCTTTTATCTCCTTCTTTCTTTCCTTCCTGCCATCCTGGGTTCACTCCTCGCTTCTCCGGCTTTGCCATGACCTCTGGTCTGCTTTTACCCCCTGACCCGGGACAAGGTGTCCCCATGTGAGTGATGGCCCCGAGCAGCCCCTGCCCTTCCCTGGCTGCAGAGTCAGCCAGCAACTCCCAGAGCAGAGGGAGGGCTGTGCTTGGAGGGCTCAGGGACTGCAGCCCTGCCTTGGAACACAGCCTGGGGGCTTTCACCACATCACAAGCCCCAGACTTTGTGTTTCTGAGCTGCTGCAAACACAATTCCTGCAGGTTTGCTTTCCCTTCCGTTTGTTCCTCTGGGGGCTATGTGGTGCCCTTCATGGGAACATGCACCTGAACTGAGCTGTGTTTTCTTGTAAAACACCTGCAAAATGTCTCTAAAACAGGACAAATCAGCAGGGCCAAACCCCAGACTCCCAGTGCCTGCACGATCTCTGCCTCGGATTTCTTTTTCTGGGTATTTTTGGGTGCTGGTCTCAGATCAGTGTTCCACAAAGCCTTTTGTGGTCATCAGTTCTCCCACCTATCACAGCTGCCCTGTGACACTTCTGCTCTGCTGTCATAAGAAGTGACATTTTCAGTCCAGGAGCTCTGTAGGTGCTGTTCAGCCAAGCCTTCCTGATCCTCACCACAATGCAGAAGATCTGGGATAGCTCAACAAGAGTCATAAAGTCCTGGAAAGCAAAGCCTAAACTCAGGAAATCCCCTGCTCCACCCCCTTGGCCAAGCAGGACCCAATAGGAGAAAACAACTTGAGATAAATGTTTGTCAGACTTTTCTGCCAGCGGAGGTTCTGCCCTCCTGGAGTAGATGTCTCTTTCTGGTAACTTCTCTTTCCTAATGCTCTTTGCCCCTCCTCCTCGCTGTAAGTTGTCCCAAAAAGAACAGAGTGACCCAACACAGACATTCCCAGCACTTTAAATCCTTTGCAGTCCTCCTGTCTCCCTCATGAGATCCCAGATGCTGCACATTCCACCAGGGCTGTTGTGGCACTTCCTCATCTGCACGCAGGACACAGCAAAGGCTCCTACAGGGCTCCCTGCACTTTATGGCTCTTCCCACCAACCTCCCAGACCCTCAGCTGGAAATCAGCAACAGCCCTGCACCCCTGTCCCTCCTGGTCCTGGTTGAGCTCAGCCAAGGCTGCCCTGAGCTCTTCTGTCTCCTTAGAACACAAACAGCAGCCCAATCTCCACAAGTGCCAGTGTTTTCCTGGGATGCTCTCACATCTGCCTCCTTCCACTTCTCTGAGTCCTTGAGTCCACTCCACTTGGCTCACAAATTCCTGGCCATTAACCCCAGCCCTTGTTTGGACCACGTTCCCACTCTGCCTCACTTCGCTTTACTCATTCCCCAATGGGGAAAAAGCCTCCAGTCCATGAGACATCTCCAGTGGTTCTTTAAGGATTAAAGAGCAGAGCTGCTGAAATGGAATAAAAGAGCTGCTGCTGTTTGTGCTGCACAGAGTTCCAGCCAGTAAACACAAGCCAGCCTTTAAATCTCTGGTGTGAGATCCGGGCCCCAAAGCACCTCTTTTCCCAGGGGTGGTAGCAGCCAAAATCCTTTGGCTTTGAGGACTTGATCTCACACCTTTCATTTGCTGTCCATTAGTGCCAGCTTCATTCATTTTTACATTCCAGTGAGGGCAGATCCTAGGGAAGATGGGGAAATGCAGGCACTGGCCTCAGAAGCAGAGGGAGCTGATCATCCCCATTTCCCAGCCTGAGGCTTTGTTAACCCCAGGATCAGGATCCGGCTCCCACTGCAGGAATGATCAGAGCATCCAGGTCCTTTAAGGGTCCCTGAAGTGGCAGCTTTGAGGGACTGGTTTGGACAGAACCACGGGTGTTTCAGAAGAGCTTTTTTGTGTTCCCAGTGAATGCTGCAAGTGCTCCCCTGCAGTTCTCATTTCTGTTTAACCAACCTTTCGCTGTAATTCAGTCTCAGCTGCCTTTGTCAATTCAGGGATGAAGTGAGCAGAGCCTGGGCCAGTCTCTGTGTGGGAAACAGGATCCAGGACCTCATCCAGTGTCAATCAGCCGAGGCACTTCTCTGTGCTGCTCCCAGGAAGGGCTGGAGTGCTCATCCTCTCTCCTGCCTTTGTTCGGGGAGAGGAGGCACTGCTGGCACTGCTGTAACCAGAGTGGGGGCAGAGTGACTCAGAACGATGCTCCAGTGGTTGGGACATCAGCCTGAGCTTTGGAAGCCAATTCCTCACTCCTGCTTTCCCATAGCCTCTCCAGCACAGCTCTGAGCCCTTCAGCTCACAGGGAGATAAATCACAGTTTAATCCATCACAATTCAGTGTCTGCCCCTAACCAGACATAGGGAGGACACCCAAAGCAAAACAAGAAACTGAACAGGAGCCTTCCAAGCCAAATTACTGATTTTGAATATAAATAACCCCCTGTGGTAGAATTATTTAAACATCAGGAGAGGAGTGTCACTTTGCTGACAGAAAAGAGCCACTGCTCTGTGAAGCAGCCAAAGTACATGGAGTTTGTTGTGTATGGCTGAAGAAAAGTGGTTGAATGATGGTGCCTACAAGATAGTTTTTGGTTTTATTATTTGTATTGGAACATTTCCATACTGTATTGGAAACAAAGTTGTTATTATTAGAGTCTCATTAACACTGTCACCTAAACAGGGAGTGCCATCCCAGGAAATGGGGAACTCACCCCACAGAAAGTGCAGAGATTTAAAATGAACGCTTTGCTGTGAAATAAATCCAAACAGGTCACTGTGCACAGGACAAGGAGCTCTGGAACTCTGACAGGGAGAAAGTCTCAGCTGGAGCACAGATGGAGCCTTGGAAGAGGTGTCAGGAGCAGGTGATGCAAATCCAGGGGAGAGACATGGACAGTAAGAATGAGGAGCAGATTCTGCACTACCAGGATTTCCTGAGGCTGAAGAAATCACATCCTACCCTGAGGCTTGCATGTCTCAGAGCCAGGGGTTTGGGCTCAGACCTTGCTGAAGTGGAAAACAAGAACAGCTCACCCTGACTGAGCAGTTCCTGACAATTCTGTGATAAGAGACCAGAGCTACTCCAGGGTTTAAATAAAAATTTCCTTCTCTTCATCTTCCCCACTAATGATTCATTCATCCATTCCCAGGCACTGGGAGCAGCAATTCCTGCCACTCCCAGGCTCTGGACACTGTCGGTCATTGGTCCTTCAAGGCATGGGATTCCCTGCCATCCCAAGCTTGATGAACATAAAGACACAGACAACCCAGGCCAACAGACTTTCCTTTTCTTTTTCCTTTCCCAATTAACCCTTTGTTAATTAAGTTCTTTTAATTAAGGTTTTAAAATATGCCCTCCAGTAGGTCACCAATGTACACGTGAAAACCTCTGTCCTGCAGAGAGAGTATCAAATAAGCCATTAAGGTTTAATTCCCTTTTTATTTTTGATCAGGGAGAAATGAATTGAATGGGTTCCCCTTTCTGGAAGCTGTGAATGTATTTCCCATATTTAATGTATTTCCCTACTGGATGCATTCCCACACTGGATGCATTCCCATACCAGATGCATTTCCCATATCCAATCCCCAAGCCCTCCCGTGTTGCTGGAACAGACACAAAGGAGGTGTGGAGGTGCTCCTGCCCTGATTTAACGCCAAGGATGTGCAGCAGCCTCACATTGTGAAAATGCAATTTTTTCTCTCTCTCTCCAGCTGGTTCCTGCTCAGCATCGCTGAGGGCAGCGGGGAGGATTGCAGGAGCCTGTTTGGAACACACTTGTTCTACTTGTTGGAATAAAAGAGAGCTGCCACAGGGCTGATGCTTTCAGATCAGCTCCAAAGCACACAAATCCCAGGGATATGACAGAAAGGGAAATCTAGAAAGAACCTCAAGCTTTTGTTCAATGTCCCCTAAAAGTCACAAAGATGAACCAGGGCAGGGAAAAGTGGCACAACAAAAGGGAGCCCCTTTCAAGCCCAGCTTATGAGGTGCTTTGTAAAGCAGGAGAACAGCAGCAATTCAGGTCTCCTGAAATGAGCCAGAACTGGGAAATTGAGGCTGGATTTCCTCATCAGGGATGTGCTCTGTCAAGAGCAGCTAACAGGTTAAAAATGAACCCTCAGTGCAATGTGGTGCTGTAGTCCTCACAATTCCCTCCAAGCCCAGCCCCTCCAGGGAGCTCTGGGGCAGGGATGCACCAGTCAGGGACGCTGGCATCACATAAACCCAAAGCTGCAAAAGGTTCACCCATTCCTTCAGAAAGGTGTGGATTTCCAGGCTGTGCCAAGCAGGGAGAGCCTCCTGCACTGCTGGACCATGGAGACATTTGCGCCTTTGTGCCATGCCAAGTAGTGATAAATAAAATAAAATAAAATAAAATAAAATAAAATAAAATAAAATAAAATAAAATAAAATAAAATAAAATAAAATAAAATAAAATAAAATAA
>NC_031786.1:10950285-10954996 GCF_001522545.3 Parus major | reverse complement strand
AGGGTGAGGGGTTGGGATGATGTGGTGCTGGAGGGTGAGGGGTTGGGATGATGTGGTGCTGGAGGGTGAGGGGTTGGGCTGCCAAGGGAACACAGGGTGAGGAGCTAGAGTGCTGTGGGGCCATGGGGTAAGGAGTTGGGGTGCTGACCCTCTCCAGGGAAGTGAGAGCAGGACACAGATCTCTTTATATCCCATTACACATACCTGCTCCCCCACTGTGTCTTTGTGCTGGATTTTTTTTTTTTTTTTTTTTTTAATTCTCCAAGAGTTTTGAACTTTATTCAACAATGGAATAAGGGGCAAGAAGAAAGGATCCCTTTCACCACTGCAAAGGGTCGGTGGAGCTTGGGGATCCCACAGACTCCGGGCAGGGCTTTGCCAGCACTGGCAGCACTTCCAGCTGGGGACAAGAGGAGTCTCTCCCGGTGCTGGTGGATCCCAGGCAGTCCTGGGTACCCACCGGGGCTGCACAACTCCGTGGATGGCTTGAAGGGCTGTGCTGGCCTTGGGGCCCGGGGGAAGCGGATCTGAGGGTGTTTCTGGTGAGCTCTGGAGCTCGGTGTTTGGTTTGGCCTGGGCTCAGAACTGCCACAAAACCTGCTCGTGCCGACACCGGTTTGCTGAGCCCCGCGCTGCAAACAGGCCAGGGAGGTGGGAGAAACTGCAGAGCGGCTGCCCTCCCCTCCAGCACCCCAAACTGGGACAGAGCGGGTGGGGAGGGCCGGGCCCGAGCTGGGACGGCCGCTGGGATGTCCCCGGGGGCAGCGGCCGCAGTCCCGGCCCCGGCACGGCCTCGGCCTCTCCCCACAGCACCNAAATAAAATAAAATAAAATAAAATAAAATAAAATAAAATAAAATAAAATAAAATAAAATAAAATAAAATAAAATAAAATAAAATAAAATAAAATAAAATCCATAACAACTTTCACTGGGGACAAACTCTCCTCCAAGGCCAGGTTGGATGGGGCTCTGAGCAACCTGGTCCAGTGAAGGGGCCCTGCCCACAGCAGGGGATTGAGATGGGATGATCCCTCAGGTCCCTTTGCACCCAAACCAGCTCCAAGGCTGCTTAACACAGGAATAGAATTAATGAGGGTGGCAGAAAAGAATATTGAAAGAAAGTAATTCCTGATTTGTAATTTCCTTGCATGGGATTTGTTCCTTGGTCTGTTTCCAGCATTTCCGTGGTCTCCTGTAATGCCAGAATTGATCCCTGTGGAAAACACAGCCCCCAGCAGGGATTTCCTGCCTCACTGCCACAGCACACCAGCCAGGGAGCAGCTTCAGGCAGGTACTGAGCAACAGCAGGAGATCAAAGGGATTCCTTCAATCAAGAACATGATCCACCAACAAACCCTTCTTGAACAATGTCTTAAAAACTTTCCTATGAGGTGTTGGCAGAATTTTAGGAGTCGTCTGTTATCACAGCCCCATCAGATGCTTTTGATCTGGAGCTTTGCAATTTTCCCTGGAAAAGGCTTCCCCTGCCACGACCTTTGGGTGTGGCCTTGGGGCAGGTGGTGGGATCAGAAATCAAACCTTTGGCCATGGAATTTTTCTGATTAAAGCTCCCTGCTCCAGCTGATAAATGAGAGGGTTTGCAGCACTGCCAAGGATACTTTAATTTTTTCAAGGAATTCTCTTCAGTTCTTCACTTTGTGAGAGAATAGGGGATTAAGACAGAAAAAAAACCACATTAAACTGTACAGGATTCAATGTCAGGCTCATGAAATCATGGAATCCCAGAATGGGACGGGACCTTAGAGCCCATCCAGTTCCAAACACCATCCCTGTGCAGGGACACCTTCCTCTGTCCCAGGCTGCTCCAACCCCAGTGTCCAGCCTGGCCTTGGGCACTGCCAGGGGTCCAGGGGCATTCCAAAGATGTGTTTTAGTGAACCATCACCCTTTATCCCTTAAACCTTGCTCACAATGGGAATTACGAGCCCCTGGCTCCCCATGAAACTCTAAACCTGGAATCCACAGCCCTCCAGGAGGAGTTTATCTTTAAAGAAAGGGTTTCAATCTGCTGGGGGAGGGGAAGATGTTTATTGAAAATAAGTCGGGTCAACCTTAAAGGAGCTCTGCCTTAGATATAGGAGAACGTGTTTATTCCCTCTGCCTGATCTGAAGATTCCTTTGTTTCTGTTTTGAGAAGGAGTGGCAGAACACTTCAGTGGGGTGATGATGATGCTCCTTTTTTTCCACCTACATGGAATTATCTGTACGTGCATTCCTGTGAGCTCTATAAATACTGGGATAAACAAGAAAATTCGTTTTGATCCCTGTCACAGCTGAGCAGCTCCAAGGCTGCCGAGGCAAAGGGGTATGCACCACTGGAAATGCATTTCCAGAAAGGGTAGATTTGCACAGAAAGAAAATTAAAATATGTATTTAGAGGAGGTGAGCTGGAAGAGTTCACAGGAGATCAGAGCAGGACAAAGAACAAATATTCCTGCAGGGGAAGGGGTGGGCAGGCAGGGTTTCTGATGGTGTTTTTATTTATAATCACACTTCAAAGCATCAGGTTCTTGCTGTAAGGAGTAAATAATGAATGGAGATATTTTTAACCTCCTACACAGACTCTGTGTTTCATCCACGAGAGGTCTGGCAGCAGACAGAGCCTTAATGGAGATGCCTGGCTCCTGGGGTAACGAGAGCAGCCCCAAGATCCCTGTCTACAGCCTGGGCAGGACAGAAGTACAATTATGGAGTTAACATGGAAATCAGAACCTGGGCAACTCTGTGGGACCAGGCTGGGAGAGCTGGGGGTGTTCACTTGGAGAAGGCCCCACAGAGAGCTCAGAGCACCTTCCAGGGGCTAAAGAGGCTCCAAGAGGCACTTGGGACAAAGGATGGAGGGACAGGACACAGGGAATGGTTCCCACTGCCAGAGGACAGGGATGGGTGGGATATTGGGAAGGAATTGTTCCCTGGCAGGGTGGGCAGGGCTGGCACAGGGTGCCCAGAGCAGCTGGGGCTGCCCCTGGATCCCTGGCAGTGCCCAAGGCCAGGCTGGACATTGGGGCTGGAGCAGCCTGGGACAGGGGAAGGTGTCCCTGCCATGGCAGGAGTGGCACTGGGTGGGATTTGAGGTCCCCTCCAACCCAAACCAGTCCGGGATTGTGTTTTTCAGATAAATTACAATGAGGTGCTGAAAACAAATGGGAGGGAGGGAGGGAGGGACAGTTCCACCAGGGGCTGCATGGCCCAGATCCCCTCCAGGGAAGGGAAATTCCCTCTCAGGACAGTGCCCATCCCCAAATCCCCTTTGAGCCCAGGGCAGCTGTGCGCTGAGGAACACCAGAGCTGGAATGTTCCACACGAGCCCCAACACCTGCTGCATTTCCAAGGAAAAGTCCAAAGATGCCTTGTGGAATCACCCAGCTCTGCAGGGGGGAAATAAAATCAACACTTCTCCCAGGGTTAGCAATTCCAGGGACTAAATTGTGTGGAAACACATTTGTTTTGATAAATGCTGTGAGTCTGACTGGAAAAAAACATCTGCAAAACCCCTCCTGTGGCACTGAAGGCCCTGCTACAGCCAGAAATTTCTTCCTTCAGACATTAAATGTGAGTTCCACGAGGAGCTGGTGACAGTGTAGTGGCAAGGAATTGTTCATGTGTGCAGCAGGTGGGTGGGAGGGGAATCACTGCATGGAGTTGGGAAAGGGAAATGAAGGAAGGATGAAAATGGATCTATCAGTGGTAGGAGAGAAAAATGTACCGGGACCTTCTTCCTGACTGCAAGAACACCCTGGGCCTGACGGATTTCCCATTTCAAGGCTCTGGAAGCTGCATTTGGTGAGAATGAGGGAAGAGGGCAGGGAGGAAGGAAAGGAGAGAAGGGAGGAAAGGTGAGCGTTTGTCTGCTCCAGAATCCTGGCTTTGAACAGAAATGTCTGGTTCAGGCAGCAGGAGAACGGGGAGGTTGGAGGCACTGCTGGTCACTTCCACCCCGTGTCCCTCTCCCTCCTCTCCCTCTCTGTCTCCAAGCCCTCAGTGGACACTTCCTTTCCCAGAGACAGCCCCTGTGGGAATCAGCTCTGGGGTGAGAAAGGGATGGTTTGGGACACTCTGAGCCATTTTCCGATACAGTGTAACTGCACCACTGCAGCCAATGCAGAACCTCTGCACCACCACCTCCAGGGGAAGTGGGAAAATTTCCAAGCCCAGCATCCAGGAGGACAAGGGCATCCACAGCCCCCCCAGATCTCCAGGGAAATCAGGTCTGACTGTCACAAAATGTGCTTTTTGTAGCAATTTGTTTTACAAGCCAGTGGCCAATTGTCCCTCACCTCTGGTGGGGCAGGAGATGACCCAGACCTGCAGGATGGGATTGTCACTTCATTAATTTGTTGTCCAGAGCCACTCTGGGGCTGCTCTTGTGCCAACAGTGGCAGCTCCATGTTCCAAAGGAGCCCAGAATCCTGCTCAGGGAACAGGAGTCAACCAGGTGGGTCCCTGTGCTGCTCCAAGAACCCTTTTGTGTGGCCAAGGAGCAGAAGTGCCTCAAAGGGGTGAGCTGAGGGATATTCCAGCTCCTTTTAGAGCACACAGGGGCTGAAGTTTCCTTGGATTTCAGTAAAGACCCTTAGTCAAGGGAAACGGGCTAAGGGGGTGGCAGGGTTGGGCTACCCTGAGGCTATAGGGTGAGGAGTTGGGATGATGTGGTGCTGTAGGGTGAGGGGTTGGGATGATGTGGTGCTG
>NC_031786.1:10941194-10950185 GCF_001522545.3 Parus major | reverse complement strand
GAGCCCTGCGCGGGGCACGGAGCTGGGCACTGATTAGCGGGCAGGGATAAAGTCAATTAGCGCCCTCATTAACTCTCGGATGTTTTTATCGTGGCTGCGCTCAGCTGCTGGGGGGTCAAGGATGGATTCGCACTGAGCCAAGGGGACAAGGGGGGACCGCACGTGGTGGCACATCGGGAGGGTCCTGACGGCCGGGCTGGCTCCGGCTCTCGCTCTCCAGCTCAGTTTGGCGCTTGCCCAAGGCCAGCAAGAGCAGCGGCTCGGGCTCAGGCTGGTTCAGGGCAGCAGCTGCTGGATCCGGTGGCTCGGGCCGACTCCCTGTCCCGGACACAGCCCGACCCCAGCACAGTCACGGGGCTCCCGGCCACGGAAACCAGGCTGGGACAACATCGGGGGTGAATCAGGGGCCGTTTGCTCCCCAAATTCACCCCGTCCTCTCCGCAGGGTGCTGCCCTGCCCGGGTACCGGGGAGCATCAGCCCGAGCCCACCCGACCGCCGGTGCCCCGGGCCCGGGTTCCGAGTGGAGGCTCCGGCTCCGCCCGGCCCGGGACGAGCCGGGGGGGGCTCGGGGCAGGAATTCGGGTGCGGCGCAGCCCCTGCGCTCCGCCGGCCGTGTCCCGGCACGGGCGGGTCCCGCTCGGCGCACTCACCTCGCCCGGTGCCCGTGTCCTCGCCCGCGGCCGGCTCGGCCATGGGGAAGGCGGCGGCCCCGGGGCAGCGGGGCGGGCTGAGCCGCAGCTGCAGCATTTGCCAGCTCGGCCGCCCCTGCCGGCTCCCCTCCGGCCCCGCCGCCTGGCCGCGCTTTTAAGGCGAGGGCCAGCCCGCGGCAGCGGCGTTTATTTGGGGTAAATACAGCGAGGGGTGGAGCAGCTCCGCGCCCGCATCGCCCCTTCCTGGCCCGGTTCCGCGCCCAGCGCGGCCGGGGGGCTACCGACAGCCCCGTGGGCTGAGGTGCCATGGAACAGCAAGGCGAGCAGTAAATGAAGCCTTCCTCTTCCCGAGGATCACCTTCGTGCTCCCGCTCTGGGGTTCGCTTCCTCCGCAGCGCCCGGGGCAGGAGGGGCTGGGGGCTCGGGGCTCCGGCCACGGCCCGGTCCGGAGCGGGGAAAGCCCGGCCCGGCCAGCGGGACTGGCTCCGCTTCCCGCTGGGGGGTCCGGGGAGCCGGGCAGAGGAGCTGTGAGCAGCAGAGCCGGGAACCGGGGACAGGGGACACCGGGCCCGCGGAGAGAAGCCCCCCTCGGGCGCGGCCGTGGGGCCCCGGCGTTCCCAGTCTGCCCCCGGGGAATGGTTGGGACCGATGCTGGGAACAGCTGGGAGAGGCTCCCAGGACATCGGCCCGGGCCCACGGTGCTGCCGCAGAGCTGACAGCGCTTAGCAGGCACTTTTATTGGCATCCTAACATTTTAAAAGATTTTTATTTGCCTTTTAAATCGAATTGTTTCCGTTGTGATAAGAGCAGCTGCAGGTTGTTCCTGACCTGCCTCCCTGCCTTCAGGCTCTGAAACCTCCGACAGACGCTCCGGAGACGGAGATGGAAGCGAATTTGGGACAGGGCGAGAGGACCTGTCGCTTCATGCGTTTTTAATGGCGAAATATTAAATATGTAGAGGGCGTGGGGCTCCGGCTGAGCAGCAGCCGAGGGCCATGAATGTTTGATGGGCGCGGCTGCGGGAGCATCTCCGGGTGTGCGGAGAGCCGGGCCAGGGGACAGAGCCCACCCCGGGGGCTGCCGGGGCCAGCGGGGAGCTCCGAACCCCTCAGGGCACTGCTGGCACTGGGTGCCCCTGGGCAGGAGCGGGGATCGGCCCCGGGAATGGGGGAACAGCGGGGATCGGCCCCGGGAACGGGGGAACAGCGGGGATCGGCCCCGGAAACGGAGGAGAAGCCCCAAATAAGTGGGATTTGAGGGTGGTATTTTCTCTGGCTTTGGAGTGTTGGAGGTGCAGATTAAATTCCTGCTTTCAGGATGGTGACGTATCAGAGTTGTACAGATACACCTCAACAACAGAAGACCAATAAAAATATTGCTGCTTAATCTGTATTTATAGAGGGCAAAGTCCTCTGTTGCCATCAGTGCCACCTCTGAGGAGTCCAGACCCAAGGAAACGTGGGGTTGGTGTTGTTTGGAGCCTTTCTGGGGCTGGAACTCTCCGAGGTTGTGTTTTATGGAAACATTGCACAGGTGACTGACTTCTCCATAAAATCATTTGTTCCATGCCCTGTGTTTTCCAGCTTCCTTTAATCCATTAACAGGTAAAGAGGAATATTTAGCAGTGTTTGATTCTACTCTAAACAAGTTTCCAACAACGAGAGAGGTGTTTTCATAACAGAAACGCCTGTTGAGAAATCCACGGCTGAGCAGTCGCGTGTCCTATGCCTCCTGAGTGCTGTAATGCAGGAAAATGTCTTTGTACAATATTGGCCTTTTAGGAAGAATGTAAACAGGTTTTTATTTTTATAGTATTTTGCAATTAGCGTGGCTGACAAACTTCTTGCTTGTTGCTGAGCCAAAAATAGAGCATAAAATCTAAAATGGAACAGAAAAACTGTAGGGAAAGATTTTAATCCAGCACTTACTATCTGTGAACTCTGCTCCATTGAGCTGATCTTGGAGTTTCCACTGTTTTTTATTCTTTTCTGTAATGGAAGTGAAATCTTTTGTTCTTGCCATGCAGTGGGAGCCAGCAGTGGGGTCTGTGCTCAGTGGCTTTCTTGGCTGCGTCTCCTTTGTGCTGTTCTGGGTCAGTTAAATTTCTCCACGTGGACACTTTTGGCATTGGTGGGAGCCACACAGGAGCTGTGTCCATAGAACACAAACCACGTTGGGCACAGACTTGGAATAACTCTCTTTTTCCTTCCATGTGTTTAAAGCACCCAAGTAGTTAATTCCCAGGGAAAAGAGAGGAGGAAAGGGGTAGCAACAACCCAGCCTTGTTCCTCAGCTGGTAGCCAGCTATGGACAGCAAAGTGACTCTGCCATTTCCTCCTGAGGGGTGAGTTCCCACCCCTTCCCAACTGTCCATGTGGCTCTGGTTTTCAGGGGCTCAGGCAGAGACAGCTCAGGCCTTGAGTTTTGTGCCAGGAAATCCAACTTTGCTGTCTTGCCTGAGCCTGGGCTCTGTGTGGGTCTGTAGGGAAGGGGCTTGGAGAGATCTTGGAAGGACTTTGGAGGATCTTGGAAGGATCCTGGCAGGAGCTGGCAGGAGCTGGTCTCAGGCAGGGAGCCCCCAGGGTCTGCAGGGCTCAGCTGCCGTTCCCAGCTCAGGGTCCCTCTGAAATCCTTGCAGAGTCCTGGCCCAGCTTTGGGATTCTGGAGGTGGCAGAGCCCACCCTGGAATGTGCCTGGGGCTGACACTCAGCTTTTCCCTGCATTAGAAAAATCAGCACCTGGAGTTTGATGAAGCTGAGCAGTGACACTTGCCTGGCTTGTGCTGCTTTTCCATATCTAATCCAGCCCTGATGTGACAGCCCACGGTGCCCAGGTCCTGTTCTTGCCAGCAGCCCTTCCTTTCATTAAGCTTCCTGCACCACTGATCACATATTTATTGTCCCAGGGCCTGGGGCTGGGAGGTTTTCCCTGGAATTAAGCTGCTTTGCGTTTGGTCACCACTCAGTGAGTTTTACATCCTTTGAAAGCTGCTCTGAAGCTGTTTCTGGGGTGCAGGGCTGTGCTTTCATGCTCTCAGGGTTGATCCCAAGTGACAACTGTGGGCAGGACGCTCCGTGGCTGGGGACAGAATTCCTGCCCCTTCCGGCCTTAATTAAGGTGCCACTGGAATTTTCCAGGGAAAGGTTGTGCTGTTTGCCTGCCTCCCCTTGAGCAGGGCCGGTTACATTTCCTTTAACTGTCTTGTAAGAACAATTTCAGTATCTTCTGCCCCCTTTCTCCTTGGGAGAGATCTGTGCAGGTTGTCAGAGCAGGGGCTTTAATGGGGCAGAATTCCCAGGGTTTCACTCCATTCCAAAGGCAGGGGTGGGAAAAGCAACCAGGAATGTTGGCTTTCTGTATGCCCCTCACATGTGTGAGGAATTCCGCATAGAAACAAGGAGAGGTGTGGAAGACACTGGTATTTGACAGGAGGATGGAAAATGCTGGAATTGATGAAAATGCTGATTGTAGCGTGTATTTTGAGGTCTTGGCTTTCAGTCAGACTTGTGAAATAAAATGTGGCTTGGAGCACCAGGCAGGCTTTGCTTTAGTGTTCAGCATCACTGGGGTGGTTAAGGGAGATGCTGTGATTTAAAACAAGTGGAGTTTAGTCACTTTTAGCAAAAAATAAGAGTTTTTTTCCCCCTATTTTTCTTTCAGAGAGGTTCCCTTGAGCTGGAGTGCAGTGCCCACGTTGCAGTGGGCAGGGAGAGGAGCTGAGGAGCTCTCGTGTGTGGCTGATTTTCCAGCAGTGCTGCTCCATCCCATGGCCAGGAGATGTCCCCAGCTGCCCGGGATTCCTGCAGGAGCTCCGGGCCCAGCTCTGGGCTGTGCTCAGACACCTCCAGTGCCAGCAGGGCCCTGACCCCTCCTGGCCCCGCTGTCCTTGTGCACAGTGAGCTCCTGGCCCGGGGCTTTGGCCACAGAGCGATGGCCAGCAGCTGTGGGCACCGGGCAGCATCTCTGCAGAGCAGCTCCATCACAGCTCAATTCAAAACACCAAAACAACTGCAACATTCAAATTTATGTTGTGGTGTAACTAAAAATCTTTGAGAATTTGAGAGATCCTAAAAGCTCTCTCTGTTCTTGGCTTGTTTGTAGAAGTGCTCTGGGAAAGAACAAGTAAAAGTTTTATAAAGTCAGCAAATCTGCCTCTTTAGATATTTTTATGCTATAGATTTTATTATTATTTTATATATATTTTATTTTACAGATTTTACACATTGTCTATAAAGCTATAATATATAATATATATAAATATATAATCTATTGAACATTATTATGTATTCAAATAAGTCTACATTTTTAGTATATTTTAGCATTAGTATTTGTGATATCATTATTATAGTATTTCTTAAGGGGGAATATTGGAACTGCAGTTTGGGAGGTTTTTCTATTTTCACTGTTTCAAGGCTTGTGGTCGTTGTTCTTTAAACAGAGACCAAGCACAGGAGGTGCTGTGAAGGATCCAGGAGCTGGTCCTGGTTGGAGGAGGAGCACCACGGACAAGGACAGTCATTAAAGTGGCTTTTGTGTGTTTTGTACCCAAAAATGCTCCCTGCAGTTGCCAAAGGGGCTGGAGCAGTGTAAAGCCTCTGTTGCAGCCGCTGCTGCAGCCCCTGTGCCCTGCCCTGGGCTCAGAGAGCAGCTCTGGGCTCAGCCTGGGGGAAGGCAAGTGGTGACATCCCCCTGGAAGCAGCAATTCCAAGGGCTCCATCATCCCCAGCTTCCCTCAGCTGGCCCATGAGCCCCACCCCTTCATTTTGGGTGGTCCTTGGTCACGGGCCCTCTTTTGAGGGAGAAATTAAATCCCTTTAAAACCAATCAGCTGATTTTTGGCAAACGGGAAAGCTCAGGCTGACCCAGAGAGGGAGCCCTGGGCAGAGCAGTGCTCAGCCCTCCCTGGGGATGGGCCCGCTCTGTTCCAGCTGGGCTTTGGGAGAAGAGCCTGGCAGTGTCAGGACAGGGGATGTGGCTGCCAGGGGACTTGATAGATCCCCAGGGCAGCAGAGGGCACAAGGCACCAGGGCTAATTCTGGGCAGAGGAAGAAGCAGAGAAGATTAATAAAAGAGAAGGGAATAAAAAAATTCCCGATCCTCAACACAGTGGTCAGTTCCCCTGATGCCAAGGGGATCACAGGAGCTGCCACAGTGATGGCAGTAGCCACTGGATCTGTCACAGTGCTTGGAGTAACTACAGGAGCTGTCACAGTGGCTGGAGGAACCTCTGGAGCTGTCACAGTGGCTGGAGGAACCACTGGAGCTGTCAGAGTGCTGGCAGTAGCTACTGGAGTTCTCACAATGGTTGGAAGAGCCACAGTGCCTGTCTGTGGGACTGAGGGTAACCACAGGGCCTGTCCTGGTAGGCTGGAGTAGCTGCAGGGCCTGTGCAGGTATTGCAGGAGCCCTGGGCTGTGCAGAGCCCGGGCCAGCAGCTGGACGTGCTGCGGCCGCAGCGATGGAACACGAGGATATCAGCTATTACCAGGGGCAGTACAAGGAAAGGCTCCTGCCCCTGCTCAGGTGAGGGGCTCCTCCATCCTCTCCTCCAGTGTCTCCATCCTGTGGCAAGCTCCCATCCCTTATCTGTCCCCTCTGTACCTCCCTTTCCCTGCGCTGCCATTCCCGGAGCTGCCCTGGCCGTGCCCGGGGTCCCTGCAGGGGGATCTGGGGAGGCCACGCTGCCAGAGGGGCTCTGAGGTGGGGCTGGGGTTGTGCCCACACCTGGGACACGGTCCAGAGCAATCCAGCATCCTGCCAGGACCGGATCCAGCATAACCTCAGGAAATGTGTGGCAGGGAGCTCCGGGCCAAAGAGGAGGACTCCACGAACTCGTTTATCTGCGTCCTGAAGAAGATGAAAGAAGTGCGGCTGATGGAGAAGGTTGTGGAAGAGACAGAGGAGGTGAGGAAGCTGGGAGGGTGCTGGGACACAGCTGGGGGGCTTTGGGGGTGGCAGGAGCAGGCAGGGAGGGGCTCTGGCTGCGGCAGCCGTGTCACCCTCGCTCCCATGCTGCCAGGCCTTCACAGAGAGGATGGAGGCCCTTGCTGAGAAGTGGAGGGACCTGCATGCCAGGAGGGCCCAGCTGAAAGCCCACGTGGTGACATCTGGGACGACAGTAAAGGTACACCTGGCACACCTCGTACACCTGGCACAAGCAGCACACCTGGCACTGCCCCTGCTCAGCCACAGCACCAACTCCTCTCCCCTGGGAAGAGCCTTGGGTCAGCACTCAAAGCCAAGCCTCCCCTGAGGCTGGAGCTATGAGGAACAGGAATTTGTACCCTGGCTAGGAGAGAGCTTGTCCCATGCCCTGGGATCTCTCAGGGAAGGCCCTGGACACAGGGAGGGGGAATGGTCCTGGGGTGCTGCAGTGTTGGGGTCTCCTCTCTGGAGGAGTCTCTTCCCAGTGCCCTTGAGTGACCCAGCTCCACCTTCCCTTGCCCTCCTTCCCCTCTGGCTGCGTGTGGTGCAGGAGAATGAAAGGCTGAGAACCCAGGCTCTGAAGAAAGCCAAAGAAGAGAAAGAGGAGAATTCAAAAAAGGAGAGTGAGCTCTTGAGGGCCAGGGAGAAACTGGAAGCTCTCAGAAAACAGCACCAGAAATTCTCCAAAAAATTGCTGAAGTACTCCCTGTTCAAGAGGTACCTGGAGAATGTGGTGGAGAATTCACAGGTGAGTTTGGACATGGCGCAGGGAGGGCCTCACCTGGGTTTGAACCAGGGGGGATGAGGCAAGGCCAGGGAAATCCACACTCGAACAAACCCAGAGACTCCAGGTGGGGTGGGAAGAGTTCCCTTGCAACCAAGGTGGGCCACAGGGAGTCAGGAGAAGAGAACCAGAACAGATGGAGGATTGAGAAACTGAATGGAAACCATGTGAAGGGGAGAAAGCTCAGCATTGAGGGGCGTGGGGCACCCTCGCTGTCATCATCCCAGGTCACACTGATGGCTTGGGAGAGGTGAGAAGTGCCCAGGGATGGGACCCAGGCAGTTGACAGGAAAGCTGTGCCTCCTCTCCAGGGTGCTGGGACATCTCTCCATGCATCCCTCGTGCTCCTGCTGCCCCCCAGGGCCTGGGCACACGGAGCTACTGTTTCATCCCAATGCTGCTCCCCTGGGGCAGGGCTGTGACACCTCCCCTGTGTCAGTGCCAGGCCTGGTGCTGTGGGTGCCCAGGGGATGTGGCCATGCCCAGGGACCAGCAGGGACGATGGAGAAGGGAAGATCTTCCAGCTGGGGAGGCCTTGGCCCTGCTTAGGGCAGGGAAAACCGGTGAGGGGAGGGCAGAATGTCACTGACCCCAGGGTCCCATGCTGCAGTTCCGGGACATCGAGGACATCATCTCCTACTACAAGGCCCTGCTGAGGACACGCAAGGACCTGCTGCAGTCCCAGTGGTGGTACCGGCAGCTGATGGAGCAGGGCAAGGTCCTGCAGCAGCAGATCAGGGCAAAGAAGGAAGCTGAGATGCTTCAGTGCAAGAATGACCTGGTGCAGCTCAAAGAATCTCTTGAGCAGGCTCAGAGCGACATTCAGCAGTGGGTAAGGAGCTCTGGGCGGGCAGGGGAGCTCCCCAAGGCCTGGTGCAGTCAGGAGCGGCCGCTGGCTCCTCCTGCAGCCGCAGCTCGTGGCACTGCTCAGCAACAGAGCTGCTGCTGGGAGGACATGCCTGAGCCCACTCGGGCCCACGGGGCTGCAGGAGGAGCAGGGAGAGCCCGGTGGGAGCAGGTTTGTCATGAGGAAGAGCTGGAAGCAGGTCAGGGATGGGCAGTGGCAATGCTGCTGCTGTCCTTGCGGTGGGGAGGGCACGGGGCTGGCAGGGAGGCCATGCCAGGGTTGAGCTGCAAAGCAGCTGGGCTGCCACCACACCGGGCTGAGCCGGCCCCAGCCCAGCCCTGGGCAAGGCCGCGTTCTGCCCAGCCCCGATGAGGGTGGAACCTGGAGTCTCCGAGCTGAAGCAGCTTTGCTGGGACGTGTCTTGTGCCCCCCAGGAGGATCACTGGGCCGAGGTCCAGGAGAGGGCTGCAGGGAAGGCCACGGAGCTGAAGTCCCTCACCATGGCCATCCACAGCCTCTTCCAGGCCGCCAGCGCACGGCTCCAGCCGAAGGGCAGGGTGGCAGCTGGGGACAGCCACAGGCAGCTGGACATGGTAAAGCCAGAGCAGAGCCTGCTCCCCGCCCAGGAAAAGCAGCAGGAATGGCTCTCCCAAGGCGAGGGGGAGCCCCCAGGCCCAACACAGCCTCCCTTCCTCCCTGGGGTCCTTGGGCAGTGGTGGAACACCAGGGAAACCTGGCCTTTCCCAGCAGCTGGAGCAGGGAGTGGGAGCCAGGCAGGGACAGG
>NC_031786.1:10930606-10940729 GCF_001522545.3 Parus major | reverse complement strand
TGCAGCGATGCAGATCCAGCCACAGCCAGGATTTGGTTTCATTCCCCCATGGAGGCACTCTGGTGCTACATGTGCTTTCTTGTGCTGCCACTTAGCTTGGGGACATCTATCCTGCAAGAGGGACAGGCTCTCATCTGCCTCCTGCTCCCATTCCTACCCTGACCCTGCCCTCTCCCTTTCCCAGATCCAGCAGTTTATCTATGACCTCCAGGACTTCACAGAGGACATGAAGGAGCGCAGCCGACCTCTGTGAGAACCTGCCATGCCAGTGGGGGAGCAGCAGGGCAGGCAGGGAAACAAGAGATGAGAGAACGCTTCAGATATTGCAGACTGAAGCAAATAGCAAATATTTTAAGGCATCTTTTCATTTCCTGCTGATCTTCCCTGCTCTTCTGTGAGCCCAAATACTCAGAAGCAGAAGAGAGAGAATGGCAGGAGGGACTGAGCCCTGCAGGCTCCCAGAGGTCTCACAGAGACACTGACGGTGCCACCAAGAGCTGCTGCCTGCTCTGGAAAAGTCAGCTCCTGCCCCATGCCAGAGTGCAGAGGATGCTGTGCCTTTGTGCCCTTGCATCTCATCTCAGCTGCGACATTTCCAAAGGGATGGGATCATCCACAGCCGCCCTGAGAGCTGACTCAGCTTTCCCCTCCCGGGCCACCCTGTCACCCACATGGGTGCCTCTCAGTGGTGGCAGGAGCTCATGGGACAGGAGCAGCTCTGCCCCTGCCTGTGAGGGACAGCTGGGGACACGGCTGCCCCCAGGGGCCGGGGGAGGACACTGAGGGACCAAAAGTGAAATGTGGGTCAGAGCCAGAAGTGGAAGGGTTGGAGGTGTTGCTGCAGCAGCAGGAGCTGCTCTGGGCATTCTAGGGAACGCCAAAGCCCAGCCTGGCTGTTTAGGATCAGGTTTCTGCTTCTCTTTGCTCACCCTGGGCCATCTCCTCAAAAGGTCCCAGGTAGGGAGAACGCCTACAGAGCTTCCAACAGACATTTATTGGTTTGGGTTGAGATCAATGCACATGAACCAGTGCCACTCCTGTGGGCTGGGCACTTTCCCAGCTCTTCCAGCAGTTCTATGTGCCCAGGGGAGCAGCCTGAGCCTTCTCCAGGAGCAGCCTCAGGGACTCAGGTGGGACACACAGACCCTGCCTGTCCTCCTGCCTGCACCAGCACTGCTTCCAGCCCAGGCTGGCTCCACAGGGGCAAGTCTGGAATCCAGGGCTCTTCCTGGACTCTGGCTCCCTCTCAGCCCCACCAAACTCACTGTCTGGGTCA
Organism: Parus major; assembly: GCF_001522545.3. Classification (NCBI taxonomy): domain Eukaryota; kingdom Metazoa; phylum Chordata; class Aves; order Passeriformes; family Paridae; genus Parus; species Parus major. The sequence goes on along the minus strand of NC_031786.1, from coordinate 10,939,453 downwards.
CTCACTGTCCCAGTAAGGCCCTGGGAATGCAGGACAGAGAGGAGCCTTTGGGGAGTGTGGATCAAAGCAAATCCCTGTGGGCCAAGCAAAGCGGCCCTGGAGAGTCTCTGGAGGAGCAGAGAGGGACTGGCCCAGGATGGGATCGGCTCCAGGACAGGATCAGTTCCAGGATGGAACCACCCCAGGGACACTCCAAGGGTGGAGCAGGATGTTCTTCAAACAGCAGCTCCAGGTGGTTTTTATCCCTCAGCCCAGGTGTGGGATGCTCTCTCCTGTGCCATGGGCTCCCTGCTGCTCTCACAGCTTCCAGGCCAAGGTGGAGCGTGGTGTCTGTGCTGCCACGGAGGACGTGGGGCCATCAGGACCTGTGCCAGCACCCAGACCTGCCCATCCAGCCTGGGGGCCCTGGGTGCTGCTGCTGCAGGGGAACTGTGGACAGTGACGGACATTGGATCTCTCAGAGGAGAGCAGGACTCTGGCTGCACACCTGGGGAGCAAAGGCAGGAGGTGAGAAACCAGGAATTGAAGCCACAGATCCCCATGTGCCCCCTTCTCCAGGGGCCACGGAGACAACCCTGCTTTCCAGAGCTCCCACTGCCCTGAGATGAACTCCTGCCTCTGGCCACAGGGAAACCTCCACTGGCATGAGATGAATCCTCCCCCAGAGGCTACAACCCCCTGGACCCCTGGCACTAGCACCTTCCCCTCACACAGAGCTTGTCCCACACGGGGTCAGTGGGGTGCTGCAGCTCTGTGCTCATCACCCAGGGGGTGAAGCCCACCCCAAGCTGCTTAGCCTTGCTGGCCTTGTCCACACCTCCAAACACCGGATTTGGCAGCAGGTGCTGTGGAGCAGAGCCATCCACAGGGCAGGGAGGCAGCTAGAGCCAGCCACAGCTGTTCCAATGGGGATCCCAGCCCCACCTCTCCCAGGTCCGTCCCTTCAGCCTCCTTCTGGGGTGAGCTGGGGAGCCCACACCAGGCTGCATAGGCAGGCAGCACCTCGATGGGTCTGAATTCCCCTGGAATTCAGGATGAGGTATGTCCTGACCCACTGGCACAGTTGCCTGGTTAGCTCAGCAGCCACAGGATTGCCCTGTGCCACTGACAGTGCACTGGGCAATCCCTGTTCCCAAAATCTTGGCTCAGCCCTGTAGGGTTCTCCAGGGAGAACCAAACAGCTCCAAGGAAGGGCCAGCACCAAGGAAGCCCCTCCTGCCCGTCCCAGACTGTCATGATGTGCCCCTACCATGGCCATGTCCTGTGCCACGGGCTGAAAATGCCCTACATGATGGAGCAGGTGAAGCCACAGCACTCCTTGAGCAGGGTCAGGCCTGTCTTGCTCATGTAGGGAGCTGAGGTTTGCTGTCCTCTTGATGTCATCTTCTTCTCTCGGGCAGGAGCTGCAGGAAGAGGAATCTGGGTCTGCCTGGGGACAGGGCACAGCCCAGGGCTGGTGCTCAGAGTTCCCCTGGGACTGCTGCTGACCCCTCAGAGCCACAGCTCTGCATAGCCACACCAGCAGCACACTGCCCTGGGTGCTCTGAGGTGTCCCCAGGGCTGGGAATGCCTCCCTGGGGAAGTGAAGGAGCACAGAGAAGGGGCTGGCTGTCATCCAAGGATGTGGTGTCCTTCCTGCATCCACCTGAGGTGTGAGCCAGTGTTAAAGGGCCAGATGAAATCTGGCAGCTCCAAGAGAGCCCCTCCCCAGCCCCATTCTGATAGGACATGGTGGGAAATGCCAGGAGGAAAATGGATTCCAAACATGTGTTCCAATTCCAGGTGCTCCCACAATGTAATCCCCCCGTTCCATTTCCCCACCCTCCTCCAGGTAAGCCAGTCCCAGTCAGTAAAATCTTGGAGGCAGAGTGCTTGGCCACAAATGCCCAGTAGGTTCAGTGCAAGGAATAAACCCTGTCAGCACCCACTTGCTCTCTGGAGGTAGCTTTTGGAGAGCTTGCTCTGCAGGAACTCGGCCATTTCCTTGTCTTCTTCCCTTTCCCTGTGACAAAGAGCTTGGTTACTGCTTGGGAAAGGAGCAGCAAGGCCCCCAGGAGCTCTGGGAAGGCAGGACACAGCTCAGGGGATGGATTGCATTGTCCCCAGCACAAGCAACAGCTGACACCAGCTACCTGAGCCTCTCGAACTCCACATCATCCACCAGGAAATCCCTCGTTTCCACCAGCTTGTGGATCTGCTGCACCAGCTCCTCTTCCCTCTGCTTCTCCTCGTTGGATTTCTGGTTCTCTGCAGCACAGGGAGCACAGTTCACACCCACAGGGAGAACATTTCACACTCCCACAGGGGCCATCCCCTACCAAGGCCAGGCCTGCTCCGTTCTGCTCAACTCTGAGTGTGGGAGCAAAGCCAACCAAAGGAAGCAGAGCAGGAATCTCGACCCAACCCCGCTGGCTGGAGGTGACAGCTCTGCTGCCCTCACATTTCAAGGTTTAGCTTCTCCCCAAACTTTGCCAGGGCTGAGCTCTGCCAGGTGCCACCATAAGCTGTGCAGAGCACAGAAAGGACCCCTCAAGGTGCCCTCTCTGGTGGGAGGTGGCCACGGGGCCCTGCCCTGCTCTGCAGCAAGCTCAGATGTGTCAGCTCAGGTGTTGTCCCACAGCCAGGATGTGTCTGACCCCATTTCCCAACCCATGGAGCCCCAGCTTGGCCCTGGGCTGGGTAAGAGCCCAGAGACCTTGGAGCCAGGTCCTCCCTGTGCCTGAGGATCCGGGGATTCAGGTGTCCAGGGAATTGCCAATGTCAATTACCCTGGGAACACCTCCCACCATTCATTCCACACATGGAGACACGGAAAGCCTCACAATCCACTGGGTTCTATTTAGCAGCCTTATTTCCTCACTGGTCCTGGCAATCCCACCCTCTCCAAACCCCTTCCCACCCCAGCCACAAATGTCTGCCAGGCTCTTCTGGAATCCCTCAGCCTTGGTTGTCACTGAGCCCCTGACTGGCCTACCCTGGGCAGGAGCCACCCGTGCCACAGCTCTTTGGGCAGTGAGTGAAGACCTGCAGGACTCTCCCCAATTCCTGTCCTGTGTAAGCCAGTATGGAATGGGATACAGTGGGATACGTGGAGCCAGCAGCCAGGGGGATAAGGAGTGGGAAGCTTCAATGGAGAGCCACCTGAGCTGGGAAGTCTGGCTGTTTGTGCTGTGTAATGCCAAGTCTGAATTCTCTAGCCAGCTCCAAAACCAGCCAGATGGATCAAGCACGAGCCTTTGTTCAGCTAAATAAAAATACAGCAAAATTCACAGGATGGAGCCAGCTGGGTCTCAGCAGGTCCTAAACCAAGGATTGATTTATAGCTGGAAGGATTGATCCAGGTGCTGCCAGCTAGGAGGAACCCCTCAGACACATCCTGTTGTAAACCATTCCCAGCAAACAAAGGGTTTTCCTGTGGTCTGGTGCAGGGAATGAAGTCCCTGGCACAGGGACCTGCTCTGGCCTGGGGACCGGGCTATCCCAGCCCCTGAATTAGTGCAGGGACACATGGGCCCTGTCTCTGAGCAGCCCCCACCTGTCAGAGTCCCACTGGACAAACTCTGCTCCTTCCCCCCACAGCTGATGTCAGAGCCCATCATGCCCGTGGTGATGATGATCTGAATCATTAAAGGCACCTTGGCTGGGGACATTTTGAGCCCCAGCCCTGGCTGGGCTCTGAGTAAGCACTGACGTGTTCCTGTCCTTATCCAGACCCAAGGCTGCTGTGGCTGTCTCACAAGAACAGGGATGTGCGGGATTTTTCCAGCACGGTCTGGTCTGAGTCAACTTATAAAGAAGAGAAAAAGAGCAGAATTTCTGCTCTCAGCTGAGTCTGTGAGTGCTGAAAAGGCAAGAAATGAAAGCCCAAAGCAGATGAAGGAAAGCCAGGCCTATTTCTTCAGTAGCAGAAAAGACCAATTTATCTCTGCTCTGAGCCATGGTTTAGGGAAAATCTTGGTTTATGGACTGAAAGGGGTTGGAATTTAAAACCCCCTCGAGATTTAGGTTTGTTTTGCAAGGAGCTCCTGTTTTTATGGCAGGATGTTCTTGGCTGAGCTTCCATCTGGATGCTGAGCCAGGTCTATTGAAGTGAGCAGCACCTGAACATTAAGCAGCACCTGGGCTCTGCCTCCGTGCTGCAGGTTGCCCAGCACAGCCTGGTGGCACATGGTGGCACGGTGGCACCTGCCAGGGCCACGCTGGGCTCTGGGATAGCCCCGGGCACAGCAGTGAGGAGGAGCCTGGGGACACATCTGTGCACAGCTGGGCCCTGTCTGCCCCTCTCCTCACCCCACCTTGGCTGGGCTGGGGAGCACAGCAGCCTCGTGGAGCTCACCCTGAGCCTCACCTGGCAGGGCCAGGAGTCTCTGGAGCTCTGTTTTCAGCCGGCTGATTTCCTTACAAAGCTGGATGTCATCCATCCTGCGGAGACACAAACACAGCCTCTGAGGGGGAAAACTGGGGGAGAAAAGGTTCAAAACCCCCAGAGCAACACCCAGCCAATGCCTGTGGTGGGGATCCCATATTTCCCTGCATTCCCATGGGAAATGCCAGCTCACTGCATCCCAGAGTTCTGTTGGGGTGCTGGTTGTTGGCTGAGGAAAATTTCATTACCTGAATTATAACAAAGCCTCATCAAAATCTGGCCCATCCACCAGACAAGAGCTGCTGTGCTTCTCCCGGCCCCAGAAAATAATCCCCAAAGAGCAAAAAAAGAAGTGGAATTTGCTGCCATAGAAAGGATCTTTTCTATCCCACCTTCCTGCAAAATTAAATAAAAGAAACATAGGAACGTGAAATATAACAGAGAGGGTGTCCAGAGCACCACGGGGTGGGCACAGGGACAACAGAGATTGCTGGGGTCACACTGATTAAAATGAAAATGAACAGTCAGATGAGAGCTGAATGATAATTGCATTTAAATGAAATTAATTCTGGAAAATTTGATAAGGAGAATATAAAATAATAAATTTTATTTTCAATTAAAATTAGGAGGGGTTACAGGGACAAGCACGCAGGAGGCTCCTGCTGGGGCTGGGATTGTTTCTACCCCTGCTGGTGACACCTATGGCAGCATCAGCCAGAGCCAGGTGTCCCTGGCTGGTCCCAGGGAGCACTGAGGGACCAGGGTGGAGCTGAACCTCCCACAGGAATTACAGACCTTGCCTTTTGCTCTATAAAGGAGGAGTGTTTGGTGCCTCATTGTTTTCCAGAGCACAGACACCTCAGAAATGCTGGAATGTTTCAGTCTGACATTTCCAGCTAGGAGCAAGCACTGGTTTTTATCGAGGTCACTGCTCTGTTCAGCTGCACATCCTGGGAGTTTTCCATCTCCCTGGGCCCTGCAGTCCAGCCACCCTGAACATCACCTTTTCCCCACACTGGGGAATCAAAAAAGGCCTTGTAGCCCCAGCCTCCCACCTCTCTGAGCCTCTGCAGAGCCCAGCTCTGGGATCCCCCTTCTTCAGCCAGCAGTGCCCCAGGAAGCTCCTCAGCCTTCCCAGCCTCCCTCCTGGGCCCTGCAGAGCCAAGGTCGATGGACCACAGCACCCAAAACCTCCCAGCCAGGCAATTCTGGCGTGTCCCAGAACCCACGGGATCGTTTTTGCAGCCAAGCCTGTCATGAGGTCTCTGCAGGAGATTTGCCTTTGGTTTCCAAGGGAGAAACCAAACAAAGCGTTAAGGAAACACCAGAGCTGGGAGCTTTGACAGCACCTGAGAGGATCAGGTACTGTTGCCATGGAAAGCCTTGAAGAGATACACTTTTGATGATTTCCAAAAATCCTTTTCAATGAGCTCAGGGGGAACTGTGCCCAGAGAGGCTCCAAATCCTGCAAGGCAGCTCCCAGCCCCACTCCCACCGGGTTTACCCAGGGATTTCCAGGTTGTGGGTCCCTCAGTGCAGGGACCAGTGGGGACCCAGTCACATCCAAAAGGCAGCACAGGAAGTGATTCAGCCCAGGAAATGTCACCTTCGACAAAATCCCAGTTTGTGCTGGGCTGGCAGGGTGGGATCTGAGGGTTGGGCTAACTACAGCCCTTTAGTGATATCAAAAAACTTCATCAACCCAAACTATGGATATTAGTCATGCCTTTTCCTCCAAAGATATAAAATGTCCTGCTAGACCCATGGAAAATGTCCTGTGTCCCCCTGAGTGGTGGGCACCACTGCAACACAGGGGTTTAGATCTGAAAAACCTGGAGAATTTTATTCCAGAACTTCTCTGGTTATTGAAATGAAGCAAGGTGGGAAGTAACCTCAGCCCTGCTCGTCCCTGGGACTGAGCTGTGCTTGGCTGGGCAGGAGGAGACCTGGGGTGTCCCTGGGAGGGAGCAGCACAGGAGGGGACAGGGACTCACATGTAGCGCAGCTCTGACTCCCTGCGCACCAGAATCTCCCGGATCCGCTCGATCCTGAAGAGCTCTCCCTCGATCTCATCCATGGTGGTGGTGGAGTCGGCCATGGACACGATCTCGTCCTCTGGAAAAGTAATGGGAGCTGCCTGAGACAGCAGGAGCCCAGCAGGGACCTCAGGGCAGCCTTGGGAACAGCAGCACTTGCCCTGCTCCCAGGGCTGTGCCAGGCTCTGTGCTGGGACAAAGCCCCACGTTCCCAGGGCTCTCCCCCTCTCTGAGCAGCAGGAGGCCAAGGGAGCTGGGAACTGCGGGAGGGAGGGATGGGAATGTCTTTTTCCAGAGCTGTGGAAGCCTCCAGCATGTCCAGCACAGAGACCTGAACCTGCCCAGCCCTCTTGGGCTGCACAACCAGGAGCAAACCCAGGGCACACAAAGCTCGGAGCTGAGGAGTCAGAGGGCTGAAATTCCTTCTGCTGCTCCCCCTCTACCACACGCTGGATCAACACCCCCCCATCCCTCCCAGCCCACTGGAGTGGAGCCCCCCTGTTCAGCTCCCTCACCCTCTGCACTGCTGGGGATCACATCCAGCCCCCACCTGGGGAAACTGAGGCAGAGAAAGGGGGGTCACCTGCTCAGGGTGAGAGGCAGGAGCTTCACCGAGAAATGTGGGATAAGGGGGCTGTAATTGATGTTTTAGAGGGATGGATAGGATGAAAGCCCATCCACCTCCATCTGTGGCTCTGACCAGCAGCTCTGACTCCCCCTCTGTGACTCACACACAAATCCCACGCGTTTGCTCCAGACTGTCCCACGGGTTTCCTCGTGGATGCTGTGTGGATCCCACAAAGACTCCCAGCCAGCTTTATGGGAAGAGCTGAGGATTTGCTCCAGGCAGCTCCCAGCCTGGTCTGGCTCTCAGACACGACACTCAGCCTGTCACCAGTGCCAACACCTTCCTCACATCCCAGCTAATCCGACATTCCTGGGATGTGCTGGGGACAGGAGCTGCAGCAGAGCCAGGCTGTGGGAGAACATTGCCAAACCCTTCCAAATATTCCTTCAGGAGCTAAGTCTGCTTCCTTTGAACCTTCACGGGGCACACCTCCCCTCTGAGGTTTTGCCTTCCTGCAGCCCTGGGACTTTCCCAGTGCAGGGAAAGCATGGCCATGGAGCTGCTCCAGGAGTGGGATGCCAGGCAGGGATGTTAGGAGATGTCAGGGTGTGTGGTGTCGGCATTTCAAGCAGGAGCCAGGCCAGTGCTGAGGGTTACAGGGCAGGAAGAGATAAACTCTAAGGCACAAGACCAAACACTCTGCACTCTCTGTCCTCTCCTCATCACATAACACTGCTCAGGAAATCATTCCTGGAGTGGGACATGTTTCCAAGACTTCCAGCAGGAAAGGTTTATTATGGAAATCTGATGGTTTGGATTCATGTGAGTGGTTTGGAGAAGAGTTTCCCACTGTTTCTGGCTTGGAAACTCATGAGGACTTCTTGCAGGTTCTCTCTCTGCCCCCAGGCTGGAAGACCATGCTCAGCTGATGCCAGGGCGACTCCTCCCTCATTCCCTGTTCAGAGCTCAGGATGCTCCCAGCAGCCAGTGCTTGCTCAGGACAGACAAACCCCTGGGCTGGGCAGGGTGTGAGGCTGGATGAGCCCTCCAGCAGCTCCTGCCCAAGCTCTGCACAACCACCTCCCTTTGCCTCGATTCCTGACCAGGTTGCCAAGGGACCGGCCTGTGGCTGCTACAGCATCACGATGTGGTTGCTAAGGGACCAGAGTGCAGTTGCTAGGGGACCAGGATGCCGAGGTCCCTCATCCCAAGCGCTCTGGGGCTCTGCTACCTCAAAGCTCCTCTGGCCTGGGATATTTTGCTGCAGCTGCACCCTGTTGAGCATCTGGGGATGGCCCAGACAGATGCTGGCAGATGTGCAGGTACCAGCACAGCTGGAGGGGCAGGTGGCACAGCTGGGATGTGCCTGTGGGCAGCCACTCCTTGGGGCTGTAGCTCAGCTCAGCCCCAGAGCTGTCATCAAAAGCTGCAGTGCTGTGTCCCCTCTGTGCCAGGGCTGGTGGCTGTCCCCGTGTGCCAATAAACACAGAGAGATCAGCCCGGAGCTTCCTGCTGCCTCCACCCCCAGGGACACACCGAGCAGCCCCGGGAGCACAGGGGTGGTGCTGGTGGGGGACGGTCACTCCCGGCCTGCCCGGCTGGGGAATAACCCAAAATGCTTCTGCTCTCTGCTGGGGCAATCACTGGCTGAGCTTCTCACAGGTATTCCCTGGGGGTGCCAGGGCTTGGAACAGCTGGCAGCATCCCTTTTCCTCCCTCTCATCCCAGAATGTCATTGGCACAAGCATTCCAGGTGGGAGAGGTGAATCCTCCCCTGTGTAGGCAAAGGGAGGAGGTGGCAGGACTGGAAGAGAAGGGAGTAACAGGGCTGGGAGGGGAGGGGGTGACAGGGCTGGGAGGGGAGGGGGTGGCAGGGC
>NC_031786.1:10927409-10929087 GCF_001522545.3 Parus major | reverse complement strand
CCCCCCCACAGAAAACCCCACAGTGCCTGAGCCAAAGGGATCCTGCTTGGCACCATTTTGGCCTGCCAAACCAAGGAGGGGAGAAAGCTTTGACAGAAATTTGGAGATGCTCTAATCATCACATCCAGCCCAGGGAGGGCCCCCTCCACTAATGAGGGGTGTAATAGCCAGAGATTTCCATTCCAGGTGGTTTGGGGAAAACATTTGGACAGCCAGCAGCAAGCCTGGGATGAGTCACCACAGCCAACAGCACAGGGTGAGTTTCAAGCAATTTTCTTCCTGATTAAAGTTGGGAAATTGATTGACAGCCTCCTGTGGAGGGGTTAGAGCTCTTTATGGGGGCACCATCCCAAGAAGCCTCTAACTCAGCCATGTGTTTTCCTTTGCTCCTGACAGCAGCAGGGACAGGGGACGTTCAGCCCGAACTCCAGCAGGACAAGAGGCTCCGGGAGCTCAGTGCTGCACGCCTTGGTCTGAGCTTTCCTGGCTGGGAGCAAGAGCAGAGCAGTGTCCAAACAGCAGCCAGGGATTACTGCCATGTTCTCATCCATCCCAAGGTCCCCAGGAGCTGGGAGCTCACAGAACTGCACTGAAAGAGCAAAATCACAGCCACCACAGCTCACAGGCACCCATGGGGGATGTCCAGGCCATACCCAGCACCCTGAGTCCAGTTCCTGGCCCACCCCGTTGTCACCCAGCTGCTGGAGCAGAGGATGTGGATGAGGAAGGTTCTCAGAGCCCCACAGGAGGTGTGGCAGAGGATACACACTGCCAGGAAAGGCACAAAGAAAAAAGACCAAAACTTCCTACAGCTCACCCAGGAGCTGGGCAGCTTCCTGGGCACCACACACCCCCCCAGGCAGTGCCCAGCAGGATACTGGAGCTGGCTGATCCCTCCTCCCCTGCCTCTCCAGCTGCCTGTCCCTGCCCCACTGTGTGCAAGGGGCAGCAGAGGGGGACAGGGAAAGGGAGAGGTCGGACAGGGGGCAGAGCAGAAGGACTGCAGGCGCCTCCCCTCTGCACAGCCCAGCACTGCGACCCTTCCTTCAAGGTCGAGAGCTCTGCTCAAGGTAATTCCCCTGCTTGGCATCCCCCGCTCTTCTCAGCTGGAGTCCTACTTGAGGAACTGGTCAGAGAGGGGCAAAGGCGGTGAAGGACAGGGTGAGCCCTTCTGTGCCCCGTGTGCGGCTGGGCAGCAGCAGTGAGATGTGACCGTGCTGCCCCGGTGTGTCCCTCCAGACATCCCCCCTGCCATCCATCCATCCATCCATCCATCCATCCATCCATCCATCCATCCATCCATCCATCCATCCCCACTCCCTATGGCCGCTATACGGGGCTCCAGCGGCACCAGTGTCCCGGTCCGGGGACCCCGGCTGGGCTTCTATAGGTGGGTGAAGCCGCTGGTCCCCGGCCAGCTCCCTGGGCTCCGGATTGTCCCGGAGTCCCGGGGGCGGGGGAAGTTGGGCTCGGGAGATGCCGATCCCGGTGCCGATCCCGGTGCCGATCCCGGTGCCGTCCAGCTCACCTGGCCCCGCGCCGGCCGGCGGCCACCGGGTGGATTCCATGGATCCGTAGCGGGGAGAAGCGCGGCTGCCCTCCATCCGCAGCCCAGAGCCCTGCGCTCCGCCGGGCGGGGGCTCTCACCGCTCCTCCCGCACCGCTCCTGCTGCTCCCT
>NC_031786.1:10901771-10927058 GCF_001522545.3 Parus major | reverse complement strand
CCCGCTGCTCCCGCCGCTCCCACCGCTCCCCCTCCTCCGATCCGCCGGGGCGGGGGCTCTCACTTATCCCACTGCTCCGATCGGTTCCACTCCCTCCGATCCCATTGTTCCCACCGCTCCCTCCCCTCCGAGCCCCCGCCTGCAGCCCCCGGCCCCCGCAGCTTCAGCCGGTACTGAAGGCACCCAAGCTCTGGGGGGAGGGACACGGGGTGCCAGGGGTAAGGCACAGCACCCAACAGCCCCCCAAACCTGCTGCTGAGCCAGGGCAGCTCTGCTTTCCGGTAGATGCAAGTTTTCCCCATGGAAAAACCCAACAGAAGAGTTTGGACAATGCTCCAAGGGCTGAAATCCAGCAGGACCCTGGTGGTCTCTCCTCTCTTCATCCAGGGCGACAATGGCCAGCGCCACTGTCCTGAAGGCTGGGCCCAGCAAATGGGCTCAGGAAGGTGGGGATGGGTGTGGGTTGCAAACCCTCGGGGGTTTGTGCTCCCAGAGTGCTTGGGTGAGGCTTCACAGCTGTGGAGGGACACACCTCAACACCCCCTTCCCCAAAACACACCGAGGGGACACACAAGCGTCCTCTGCTGTGACACTTCTCAGCCAGCAGGTGCCCGTAGGTGACACTGCTGTCCCCACACACAGGTCCAAAGGCTCAGGGACACTTTGGGAAGTGCCACTGGCTGGAGAACAGGGACACAGTGACACCAGGGAGGGCTCTGGGGCATCAGCCCCTGCCCGTGGGCTCTGATGGCAGCAGCCTCACCTCCAGCCAGTGAAACACACACCTAAGCAAATCTTAGAATTCCCACCTTCAACAGCCAAAGAGGAGCTCCAGTCAAGTGATTTGGAGCAGAACATGTGCCAGAGAGATGGGGCTTCATTCTTTGAGGATACAGTGGAATATAAACATAATGAGGAGGCAAAAATTAAGTCTCTGTGTAAAAACGGGGGTGGGGAAAGACAGGACATGGGAGCTGCTGCTCTGGGATAGAAATGCAGCAGCAGCTCCTTGCTCCAGAACTCTGAAAATGCAGATGCAGCTCTCCCAAGAGCAGCACAAAGCCAGGAGGCCATGGAGGTGGGCTGTGAGCTGAAAGGATGGTCCTTGCTAAACAAGGAGTTCCAGTACTCCAGGGAATCTCTCAGGAATGCCCTGGGTTTGTAAGGACCTGCCAGGCTCCCAGCTGTGGGACAGGGCCACCCCGGGATTGGTTTGGGTGTTTGGATGTGCAAGGAGGGAGAGCCATGAAGTGGCTGCCTCTCAGCTCATTAAATGATGAGCACCCACCAGCCCTGGAACCAGCAGGGCTGCAGTGACTCACCTTGTTTTGGTCACTCTGAAGCGCAGAGAAAATGAACCTGTAAATATTTTAATCATTTTTTCAGGCAATTACTCTCCAGGATGACTTTCACTGTGAGCAGCCAGATCTGCTGGGGGCTGAATTTGAGTTTAATGCATTTTATACACTCACTTTATCCCTAATAAAAGCATGGGAGTAAATCAGGCAGTCCAGAGTCACCCACAGTCAGGATACAATTCACACACCATTGGATCTGGTGGATGGGATGGAATCCTCCTGGGAAAATCCACAGTGTGGAGGAAAGTGTAGATTGGGGACAGGAGCAGCATGTGCTCCACACCTGACAGGAGCAGCCTGGGCTTCTTCCCTCGCCCAGGTTCTGGAATTCTGAGGCTGAGGAGATTCAATGGATCTTCCTCTTCTCCTTAGGGAGATGCACTTGTGCTGTGAACAGGCAGGATTCAAGAGAATGCCCAAAGCTGAACGTCAATGTAATAATCTTGCACAATGAGTTGTTTTTTTTAAGATTATCAATCCATTAAATTAATCAGCACATTTGGTGCTGATTCAGGGAGCTCCAGGATGGACAGGCACCTGTCACTCCAAGGCCTCTCCTTGTGCAGCTGGAATCCAGCAGCTGCTGCTGTGCTGAGGCAGATGGAAAGGGCACAGCTCACCCAGGTAATCGGCTTCTAACGAGGGCAGCACTGGCAGCTGAAGCAGCAGCTGCATTTCAAACCATTGCAGCTCTTTCTGTGCCTCTTACAAAGGCTCTGGATGTGCTGTGTGCAGGGATGACTGAGTGCAGGCAGATCCCCATTAACTCGCTTTGTTCCTCAGGTATTACACAATAACAAGACCAGGAGAAATTCTTGACATCAAAATTGCTCCACTCGTGTTTGAATTCCTGGGAGAAGATAACATCTTAATAAAAAGTTCCAGCTATTCTTGGCACAGGACAATTCTATCTATAGAGCCATTCCAGCAGAGCATTGTGCTGGCACAGAGGATTGGTGCTGGGAAGAGAGAGAGCTAATTACCCTGAAAGCATCTGATGTACAGATAATGCGGGATTGATTCATACAGAGAAAGGAATTATCACCCAGGAATCCTTTCCTTGTCTCCAGCGCTTCCTGCCGAGCCCACAACACGGCAGGGTGACACACTGCCAGGCCATTTGCATATGCCATATTAAATATGCATTTCCATAAATATTCTGCTTTTTGCAGCTGCCTGTCTGGGTACTTGTGAGCCACTCAGGCAGATGTTACTAAAATCCATCCTTCTTCTCAGGAATGATGCGATTCCCTGACCAAGGAATACCTGATCAATGGACAGCAGCCTTTGCTGGTGGCTGAAGAGACTCCAAGGCTCATTTAAATCCCACTGAAGATTTTTTGATGACATCAGACCACCGATGTTTCATTTATAAGCAAAACTTACCTCCTGGAGAGCAGCTGAAATCTGTGCCTTGGAGGTGAAGGCAGGGCGGGTAAGGAGGCTTGAGCCAGGAATGGGTTAAAAGAGGAAGGCTGAAAACCAGTGGCTTCCAGCTGGGAATAACCTGGGATAACTCCATGTGGAGGAGATCCTCTGGTATGGACCAAGTGCTGCTCTCTGCTTGTGCACCTGTGCCCAGGTATTGCTTTGGGGGTCCCCTGGTTAGTGAGGGACAGAAATAAACTCCCCTCTCTCTTTCTGGGGTTGTGGCTGTCCCTGCCTGGCTGTTTCAGCAGCTGGAGGAGCCCTGCTCAGGATCCAACTGAGCCAGGCAGGATCAGCTTCCAGCAGTGCCAGGCTGGGCTGATGCCCCATCCTGCCCTCCAGAAATTTAGGTCTCAGTCACTGCACAGGGCAGAAACTGAACCTCATGTTCAAGTGAAACTCCTGGGCATCCATCCCCAGCCACGTGCAAACTCACAACAACAACCAACTGGCAGTTTCAGCTTGGGTTTGTCTTAATTTCTTTAAATTGGCATTAAAAGGATTGCACCTTCTGGTACAAGTGATCCATGACACCTATACAAATAATTTATCATCCATCTAGGTAATTTACAGCTGTACAGAACAAACTCTGGACACACAGCCCACACTCCAGCCCAGCTCAAAGCCTTTTGGCTTTTTGAGCATTTTCTTTGTGTGTACAAACCCCACAGTGAAGCCCCAAAGAATCAGAGGGGCATAGAGCCACTGGTCACCCCTTAAACCCCACATTATCACAACAACAACAGCTGCTTGTGCAGGGGTTTCCAGATGTGCCTGTGAGCCTTCTGCCTCCCTTCAGCTTCCTTCAGGGACAGGATGTTTGCTGCCCAAGTCTGGCACAGGGGAGCACCAACAATGTTTGGGCTGTGAGGTGAAAACCTGATCCCTGCTGGGCTGTCAGTCATCTTCAAAATAAATATTGCTGCTGCCAGCTGCTCTGGGCTCCACAGGACAGCCAGCACCACCCATGGGTCTTCCTCACTCTTCCTGAATGGAGGAGCTCAAAGCTTTTGCCTGACTTGTGCAAAAGGTGAAAGCTCAGCCCTGCAGCTTGGCTGTGCCCTTGGCAGGGCATGGTCACACTGTTACCAGCAGGGCATGGCTGTGCCCTCTGAGCCTGTCCACCTCTGCTGGGGCAGCTCTTTACACCACTGCTCTTTAAAGTCACCACTGGCAGCTTTTAGTGTGTGTTCTCTTTCCATGTCCTCTGTGCTGACCCCACCTTTTTGTTTCCGTCACTGGATGACTCCTGCAAAAGTGTTGATGGGCAGCAGCAGAGACTTGGGCAGGTATTTCACAAACCCCATGTCTTCTGTTTTGTGAAGGTTGAATTTCATGGTCTTTGTCTTCTGCAGGCAGTAGCTGGGCTCGAGGCAGGGAGACACCTCCAGGCTGGAAGAGCACAGAACACACTCAGTGCATATTCAGGTCTGATCTCTGAGTGAACCCCAACTCTCTGCACTGTCTGATGCAGGAGAGCTCTCCCACTGCTAATTTTATGCTTTTTCCAGCTGGGTTTGATTGCAGAGATGAGCTGCTGCATGTCAGTGTTTGACACAAACCCAAGGTCCTGAGACTGGCCCAGTGACTCAGGAATTCAGTTTGTTGGCTGAACCTTGATGCATCAGCACATCCCATGCCACTGCAACTGCTCCAGGCACATTAATCCTGGCCATTTCCACAGGGCTGGGTCCTGTCCCCCACCTGCACCTGCTGGAGACCCCCAGTGAGGAATGCAGGCAGTGCAGAGAGCATCAGCATCATGATATAATTCAGAATTCAGGAGGTCTAAGCTCTGTTTGTCCCTGGAGGTGCCTGCTTTTCTACTGTCTCAATGACAGCACCTTTTCTGTAAAGAACTGGTTTGTTCCTCACACCATCAACTGAAAACACAAATGCAGGAGAGCCCCAGTGTGCCCTGCTTTCCCTGGAGAAGGAACATGAGGTTTTTGTCATGGATGAGGGTCAGGGCTCCCTGGCAGACAGGGGGGTGCAGGGCAGATGTGCAGAGCCTGGCACCCCGGTTCTCACCCGATCACGTCCCTGTAGGTTCTCCTGCTGTCCTTGTCCAGCCGCACCGTGAAGGGTCTCTGCTCTGGGCTCCTGATCTTCACAGTCCATGCTTTGAACCTGTTTGCCACGGCCTGGATGGGGAGAGGAGGGAGAGCCTGCTGAGGTGTCCCTCCCCTCCCCGGACTGCGTGCTGGGTGTGACAGGAACAGAAAATGACATTGCTCTGGTTTTCTTTTTCAGCCTCAGATGTGACAAAAAGCGAATCCTTCCTCTGCACTCAGAAGCTGGCCATGTTCTGAAAGGACAGACTTTCCAAACTGGCAGTGTTGGCTGAGTTTGGGATGTCTGCTGTGGGGTGTGGTCTGTTCTCCATGGCCATGGAGTATCTCTGTGGACAGTGGGGCTGCAGCACCTCGGTATTCCCAAAAGCCAGGTTAGAATGAGCAAAATGTGCTGGCTAAAAACACCAGCTGGGAACCAGAGGCCCAAATGACCAAGGCACACTAATATTTAATGCCACAGAAACTGCAGTGGCACATTACCATGGGCAGTGTCTCCTCTGGGGTCTGCTGAAACTCTCAAGTAAAATAAAAAGGACACAAGTCAAAATTTCAATCCTCACTCTTACAAATGCATCTTTGTGAGCTGATAAATAGATTCAGTGAAGTTCCTGTTTCTTGGCACTGACCAGCAGGGATGGCACTGCCCAGTGGAGGTGACACTGCCCAGCAGGGGTAACACTGACCAGCAGGGAGGGCACTGACCAGCAGGGAGGTGACACTGACCAGCAGAGGTGACACTGACCAGCAGGGAGGTGGCACTGACCAGCAGGGAGGTGGCACTGACCAGCAGGGAGGTGACACTGCCCAGCAGAGGTGGCACTGACCAGCAGAGGTGACACTGACCAGCAGAGGTGACACTGACCAGCAGAGGTGACACTGCCCAGCAGGGAGGTGACACTGCCCAGCAGAGGTGACACTGACCAGCAGAGGTGGCACTGACCAGCAGAGGTGACACTGACCAGCAGAGGTGACACTGCCCAGCAGAGGTGGCACTGACCAGCAGGGAGGTGACACTGCCCAGCAGGGAGGTGACACTGCCCAGCAGAGGTGACACTGCCCAGCAGAGGTGACACTGCCCAGCAGAGGTGACACTGACCAGCAGAGGTGACACTGCCCAGCAGAGGTGACACTGACCAGCAGGGAGGGCACTGACCAGCAGAGGTGGCACTGACCAGCAGAGGTGGCACTGACCAGCAGAGGTGACACTGCCCAGCAGGAAGCCCATCTGGGGCTTTGGCTCAAACATTCAGACTTTTCCATGGAAAGCAACTACCAAACACTGTCTGAGCAGGGTGGCCCCAAAGCCCTCTCCTCCCCTCAGGACTGCCCCTTTCCCTGCTGCTGTAAGGGATTGTGGCCCCTGAGGGCCTGAGCCATGAGTACTCACTGAGAAGGACCGTCCTGCCAGGTTGTTGATCCTGATGATTTCAGTGATGGTCACACTCAAACAGCCCAGGCCTGTGACAGAAGCAGAGGGCTGGTCTGGGGCCACAGCACAGCCTCAGCTCAGCTTTCCGGGGCCCTGCCCCACATTTGGGTGCGGTGCCTGTGGACACACAGGGCTCCAGCAAGCTCCATGGGCAAAGGAACTGTGTGGGATCATGTCAGGGTGGAAAGCTGTGCTAAGGGCCAGGTGAAAGAGGAAGGCTGGAGCAGAGGGAAGGTGCTTAAATCCTGTCTGAGCTTCAGGCACGTCATTCCTGAGAAAACCTCAACCAGACCATGAGGACACCAATATTCCTGTCACTGATTCCCCCCACCCCGCAGCCCAGACACAGCTGGCACCAAGGACCTGGCCAGATTTACTCCACTGAGCACCAGAAACCTCAGCAAAGCAGGAAGAACCCACCTTCAGCCTCCTCAGCAGGGATGGCTTTCATCAGCAGGCCCGTGGAGCGCAGGGCCAGGGCCAGCTCCTTGTGCCGGTCACTCAGCACAACCTGCGGGCAAGGCCAGTGTCCTGTCAGTGCCCCTGGCAGGGGCTGGCCTGGGGTGGCTGGGACAGCCCATCACAGACATGAGGTGAGCTAACAGGTTACCACAGCCTCTCTGTCCTCGCCTGGAGAGCAGTTCCAGAGGAAAGAGGGAGGGTCAGACTCCCTTCAGGATGTGTGTGCCCTGCTGGGCATCCCTGGGAGCAGAGACACTTGGGGTGCAGGGAGCCCCACGCACCTTCCTGTAGGTCACGGTGAGATCGATTCCGGGGCCGTCCAGGCTGCTTTTCCTCTTGGTTGTGCTCAGGTCTGTGAGGAGGGAACTGGGTGGGATTCAATGTCCCTCATCCCACCTGTCAGTGCTCAGCAGAGAGGGATCCTCCCATGGGCTGAGCTGCCCTCGTGTCACACAGTGGCCTTCTGTCACACTTTGTCCCTTCTGTCCCTGCCCTGGGAGCTGAGGCTCTGTGCCAGCAGGACGGACTCACTGCAGGCTCTGTGCCCAACCTCAGTGACAAATATCTGCTGGATTGGACACCAGAGTGCACTGATGGAGGTGCTGATGGGACTTCTGGAACAGTCCAGCCTTCAAGCACTGTTGTTCCATCCCTGACAACTCGAGGAACTGGATTTCTAACAGGAAAAATATCTGCCTGTGAAGCCCAGCTTGTCTCCTCAACTAAATCAGAGCTCTGGTCCAACTGAGTGTCCTGGAGCCGACCAAAGGCACAGACTACAAACCCTGGCTGAGCCTAGGAGCCAGCAGCCACCAGGTCTCCATTTAGCCTGATTTCCTGGCTCCAGGAAGGAGATGGAGGATTTGGGGAAGTCTTGTGAGGAACAAGGAGTGGTGCCCAAGGCCTGGAGCTCTGCAGGCTGAGGGATGGGGTGGGTGGGATCGGGGGGTGCAGCAGCCCTGTCCAGGCTGGGGCTGGGGGGACGCACACACCTCTGTGTGAGGGGCTGTCCTGCACCTGGGTCAGCAGCTCCGTGAGGAACACGTCCTCAGCTGGGTCCTGCGCTGGGTCCTGGAACAGCACCTGGAAGAGAACATCCCTGAGGAGAACATCCCTGGAAGACACATTCCTGAGAGACTGGTCCCTGAGGAGAACATCCCTGAGAGGAACATCCCTGAGGGGAACATTCCCATCCCTGACAGGAACATCCCTGAGGGGAACATTCCCATCCCTGAGGGGGACATTCCCATCCCTGAGGGGGACATTCCTGAGGGGGACATTCCCATTCCTGAGGGGAACTTCCCTGACAGGAACAACCCTGAGGATGTCTCCTCTGTCCCCCTGAGGTGTCACACAAGGCTCAGCATGAGCAGCTTCTCCAGAGCAGCCAAGGGGAGCCGGGACCTTTTCATGGCACTTAGGGCTCCTGTGGGATGGGGGAACTGCCCTGGCTCTGCTTCCTGAGTTCCAGGAGTATGGCAGGATTTGCCAGGAGCCACGGGGATCTGGCCAGACGAGCACGGGCAGTGTCCCCTGCCACTGGATGTCACTGTGCCCTCAGAGACGAGTCAGCTCCCAGGCACACACCCACATCACCGGGAGCACTTCCCCAGGCCCAGCTGAGCTGCTGCTGAGCTCCAGGGGATGCAGTTTCTCTCTGCTTCAACCTAAATCGCCAGGTCACTCCAGCCCCATGGAATATTTTCTTTTCATGGGCTTGTGTTGGGCAAGAGGTGAAGAGCAGGTGCTGGAGAACCTGTCCCAGGCACTCCTGGCCCCAGGGCCAGCTCCTGTGGGATGTGGCTCACTCCTGTGGGCAGCTTCCTGCAGCCAGAGAGGAACAGGGGGCTCCAGCCCAGGAGTGAACCTGGGGCAGTGTTGGCAGCCTCAGCAGCCTCAGCCTGGCTGGCAGGAGGGCAGCTCAGGGGCCTCTATCTGAAAACCACATCTGGAGCCAGCCCCTCTCCCCCTGCCTGAATCACCTACGCTCTCACTGCCCAGTTTCACCCTGGAGGAGATATGACTGCAAGACAATTTCACCAGAAAACCAAAATGCCCAGCCACAAACCAAGGCCCAGGTGCTCCAAGAACTGACAGGCCATGGGTTATGACTGAAGTCCTGGGGATGCTCCACCAGGAATTAACAAAGCTCTTTGCAAGCCTCGTGCCAGTTTGCTCATGCTGGGGCTCCTTGGGTGCTGGAATAGGTGCCACAGTGGCTGTGAGCAGATTAAAAGTGCATCAGTGCATCAGCCTGAGCTTTGGAGGGGTTGCCAGGGCTGCCAGAGCTGCCAGAGGAGCAGGGAGGGGAGGGTTAATATTGTGTGCCTGAACTTCACCCTTCTTTGCTTTCCTATCAAGTGCCAGGCCTCGCTCTGATACCATTTCAGAGCAAAACTGGCAGGAAATAAATCAAATGGTGCTGCAGGAAACCCTGCAAAGCCCCTGCAGGTACAGGGAGGTTTGGGCAAAGCTGCTCAGCAAAGCCCTGTTGGCTCCCAGCATCTAAATCAGGAGGAGGCACCAGGGCTCCTGAGCACCCTGAACACAGCAGAGCAAGAAGTCTGTGACCCTGTGGGGGATTTCAAAGCTCCCTTGCTGAGCTGAGATCCTGAAATGGATCACCAGGATCATTGGCTCCAGCCGAGCTGAGCTCCAGGGTCAGCGGCTGTAGGAATGGGCAGGGAGGGCTGGGCTGGGGGGAACGGGAATCTCTGCCACAAGCCCCCCGACCCCCTGGCTCTGCACAGCTCTGCCAGCACTTGTGGGGGCACTGAAGGCCTGGGGACTGTTCCAGCTGTGCCACCCACCTTGACAGAGTGAACCTGGAAGCAGACGGGCTGGGTGCCCATGCGTGCGTAGTAGGCGATGACATCGGTGAGGAACAGGTCGGTCACCAGGGCCCTGCTCGGTGACGATGGCTGGGGGGCAAATCACAGGCTGGGTCAGCCCCTGCCACTTCTCAGAAACCCCACCACAAAGCCTCAAACCTTCCTGGACTCAGGGTGAGGGATGAGCTGTCCTCTAGCCTTGCCACTCACACAGAGTGGGAACTGCGCCCACCTCTCGGCCCTTTTTGTGCAGGCTGTCAGTGGAGGCTCAAACTGCCAGGAAATGAGAGCTGGGGGGATTTCAGCAAAAGTTTTCTTTCTTGAAATCTGCAATTTCCTGTCCCCTGGTCAGAAAACCCATCACAGCAAATGGCTCTTGTGGGCTGGGACGGTGTCAGATACCAGCACCTCCTGGCAGGGCCCTGGCGAGGGTTTGCAGGGGGAAATCTCTGGGGATGGAGAGCCCAGCAGGGCCCTGGGGAAGGTTTGCAGGGGAAAATCTCTGTCTGGGGATGGAGAGCCCTGCAGGGCACAGACCCCCTCCTCAGGTGCTGCAGGTGTTTTTGGGAAAGGGGAAGGCTTTCCTCGTACCATGCTGGCCAGCTTGGGGATCATGTGGCACAGAGTGTTGATGTTGCTCTCATACCAGGGGTCAGCCCTGCCCAGGTACCCGGCCACTTCACACAGCCCCTCAGGGCCAGCAGCATCCTGCAGGGGAAACACAGCTCACAGTCACTCCAACCCCAGGATTGTTACTTTTCCTGGGCTTGTATTGAGCAAATCATGAAGAGAAGGTCCTGGAGAACCCCTCCCAGCCACTTCCAGCCCTAAATCCAGCTCCTGTGGGACTTGGTTCACACTTCTAGGAAGCTTTCTGCAGCCAAGGAGGAATGGGAGTTCATCATATCAGGAGCCATAAGGAGCTAGAGAGACCTGTGACACTCCCCCATCCCTGTCCTTTCCCTGCTCCATCCAGAGAAGCTGGCAAACTCATTTAGCAGATGCTCCAGCACAAAACTTCTGTGAGGAATGAAAAAAAGGAATACTGATCTTTGAACAGCCTGTTTGTCAGGGGTCACAGCCAGCTCTGGGCCAGCTGAAGATATCCTAAATACAATTGTTCATTTACCTCCATCTCGAGGCTGTCAGAGGGGAAGGGATGTGGCTGACATAAACTGCGAGTAGAGACTCACAGACCTAAAACCGGGGCCATGGCCAAGGGGGCAAAGTCCTCAATGAGCATCAACTGCTTCCCCTCAACATCTGGGAGGTAGGAAAATCATCAGGCTAAACTTCATGGATCCTCCTCTGCTGAGGCCTGGAAGCAGGACTGAAGGACCGAAGGAGCTGACACCCCAAAATGAGCCCAGCAGCTCCATGTTGGCTGGGACCAGGCAGGAATGGGCAGGAATTCCTGGATCCCCCTGCTCCTCCCCAAAAAACCCATCCCCTGCCAGCCCCTCACCGCAGCAGCCGAGGGGTGTCCTGGCAGCACAGGGATGTGGTAGAACTGCAGGTTCAGCCTGGGAGTCAGGAACACTCGCCGGGCTTCCCGTTTCCTGAAATGAAAAATGAGATGTGCCAAGGGAAAGGGGCAGAACACATCTCCTGGGCAAGGCTGGCCAGTGCCAGGACACTGCAGCTGCTCTGACATGTGCCCCCCTCACTGCCTCCTTTCCCAGCACGTGCCCTGGATTCCCCAGTCAAGCCGGGGAAGGTGATGGGGAGCCTCAGAGAGGTTTTTGTCAGGGCCTGGGGTCCCTGTGCACCCAGCTCTGCTCCCCAGGCTGCCCACACTGTCACCCACCCCCAAGCGTGGGGAACGGCTTTTCTGTAGAACGTTTCCCTTTGGCATGGGAAAACACCTTGCCTCATTTAACTGAGCCCAGGGACAGAGTGGAGGACTCACTGTGTGCATCACCTGAGCCAGGAGAGCAGCCAGTGGCAGTCCAGTGCATTTGGGAGCCAAACCCCCAGGACCCAGCCTGCCCCAGGTACTACTGAGCCCAACCCCGTCCCCAGCCACCCTGGCTGCTCCAACAACCTGCAGGGCAGAGCAGCCACGCAGTCCTGCTGCCCGCAGAGCACAGCTGGCCCCAGGTACCTGAGGGAGTGGAAGGCTCGTGCCAGGCGGCCCAGGATGCGATCGTCTCCCAGCAGCATCACACGGGCGGTGTGCCGCCTCTGGAGCGGGGCCAAGGGCTGCGGGGCCGTTCCTGACCTCCTGGGCTGCTTCCCGGGGGGCTTCCCTGCAGGGACGGCGCTGCCAGCCTGCAGCAAGGCCACGCTGTCCAGCGGGGACAGCTTTTTCTTGATGCCGCCCTTCCTGTGGAGCCGGGCGGGCTCCGTGTCCGCGGCGCTGGGCTCGTCCTGCGCGGGCAGGTCCCGCTCGATGCCGCTGTCGGTGGACAGCACGGAGAAGCGGCTCTGCTCGCAGCAGCCACAGCCCGCAAGGATGTCCTGCACCTCCGTGGGGTCCAGCTCCTGGCCCAGGCAGTCGGGCTCACAGCTCTGCGACAGCGGACGGAGGAACAGCACCAGCTCCTTCCCTGCGGGCACGGAGCGGCTGCAGCAGGGAGAGCAGCAGCGCCAGGCTCAGCCCTGTCCTGCCGCAGCTTCCCCCCTCCCAGCGAAACGGCAGAGCTGAGATCTCCGCCGGCGGCTCCAAGAGCAGGCAGTCCCATTTCCCACGCAGAGAGTTCAGTACCACTCCAATACCAGAATCCCAGAATCCCAGAGTGGTTTGGGTTGGAAGGGAAGATCACCTCGTTCCCATCTCTGCCATGGGCAGGGATCCACCAGACCAGGCTGCTCAGAGCTCCATCCAGCCTGGCCTTGGGCACTGCCAGGGATCCAGGGGCAGCCACAACAAAGTCAGATACTCTGGGCATATCCTGCTGCAGCCCCAGCTCCTTCACCCCTTCACACCCCTAAGCCCCTGGCCTAGCCCCAGCAGCCCTCAGGGCTAGAGCAGTTAGCACAAATCTCCATGAGTTTGGCCTTGGGACAATGGTTCCAAAACTCCCTACCGAAGGTCAGAGCTAAGTGACCCCTCTGGGACACTGACCCTCGGGCTCAGACCGCCCCCAGCTCCCCCCAGGCCCAGGGCACTCACAGAGCTGCTCATCTTCTGTCCACAGGTGGAAGCTGATGTTGGGGTTGGGCAGAGGAGTCCCCTGCAGCCCTTCCTGGGGAGCATTCCCTGGGAAAACAAGGATGCTTGGAGCACATGGCAGCATTTCCCCACACAGGACCACGAACCCCTGGGGCTGACACTGAGGCAGCCCTGGGGCTCTCCCACCCCAGTGCTCCTGGCCAGATGTGAGCCTGTGAGGCCTCTGCTCTCACAAATTGAGCCATCACAAAGTGTCTACCCCATTGGTGGGAGGGAGAAATGAAAAGGGGGAAACAGGGCCACGGGCAGAAGTGAAGGACCTCGCTTGGCAGCCAGCAGAGGGATTGCAGAATAAACATTTTTCCAATGCACGTGGTGATCTGAACCTCTGACCCCACCAGCACTGGCTCTTTTAACTCGTGAGAGCTCTGTGGCAGTAGTGGGACAATTTAACACTCACCACCCCCTAAAAAGTGATGGTCCTCTACCCCCTCACCACCCACAAAAGGTGATGGTCCCACACCCCTCCCGGCACTGCCGGCTGCTCTTCCCAAAATCCTGCACTGGGACATTCTCCTGCCTTCTGGAGGAGGTTGGGGCACAGGGAGTAGCCAGGAGAGGAACCATGACCCCATTTGCCTCTGGTTGCCCCAGATCTCTGTGAGGAGATGAGAAGGGTTGGGATTTTGTTGTAGTTTGTGTAGCCCCAGTGGCACCAGGCTGGAGCAGAGCATGGTAGGGACGGCAGGAGGTGGCAGTGCCACCATCCAGCACATCAGAGAAGGGTTTGGGCAGGAAGGGACCTTAAAGCCCTGTATCAGCAGCAGGAGTTTCCATTGTCCCTCTCCTCAGTCACAAATCTGCCTTCCAGGGCTGGTTCTCCCTGCTAGCCGTGGGGTCACACAGGCAGCCTGCTCCTGCTGCTGCAGGGGATGGCAAGGACACAGTGGGGACACAAGGGTTCCCTGTCCCAGTGCAATGTCTGGCTGGGGCTCACCTGCAGGCAGGGAGCCCAGGAGGCCATGGTAGATCCTCTCCAGCCGCGCCGTGTGCTGGCCCCGGTCCGAGTCCCCCTCACTGGCTGTGCCCTCCATGGCCACCACCACCTGCTGGAACCAGTGCTCCACGTCCCCTGGGGCCAAGGCCTGGTGGGAGAGGGGCTATGAGCACCTGGAATCACGTAGGGTCGTGACGGGGCAGAAAGAGCAAATGAGTCCTGCCAAAATTGTTTCTTAGGCACACACAAAGGTCCTGTTGTGCCCAGGAGAGATGCTGTCTGTGCCAGCTGCTTAAAACGCCTTTTCTGGCAGCTTTGCACCTGATGGGCACCGTGTTCCTTGGGGCACCCTCAGCAGTGCTGGCACTTGGGGTGACTCCTGGGAGATGGGGACACCAGGCACACGAACTGTCCTTGGTGTGGAAATTGCCAAGAGCCCCTGCAAAGTTTCTGAGCCAGCCATTTGTGTTCCTGTGGCCCCACAGCTCCTCCCAGGAGGTTCTGGAGAAAACTGATTGGAACCTTTTCCCTGAGAGGTTCCTGCGGTGCCCAGGAGCCCTCAGAGGAGATAACAGAGGCTCTGTTTCAGCTCTGCTGGGCAAAACCAACACTCAGACTAAAGGTTCCAAACTCTGGTTCTGCTGTAGCCACTGCTTTCCATTCAAAGGAAAACTCATTTCCATTTGAGTTCAACCCCAGCCCAGCTCTGGGGCTGCTGGGGCTGTAGACCAGCATTGAGGAGCTGGGGTGTTTCTCCACTTGCCAAAACACCTGTTGTTTCTCCAAGATGTCCAGCCAGAGCAGGACCATTGGAAAGGCACCAGAGGAGCTGCTGCATTACCTGGAGTCGGTTCCTGAGGCCGTGGATGTCGCAGGTGTCACCCAGGGCCGCCTGCAGGGCGTGGGTGACCACACAGCTCATGCAGCCCCGGGGGCTCTGGGACACTTGGGCTGCCTCGGTGTCGGTGACCAGCGCGTTGCAGATGGCTTCAGGCAGCAGCTCTGGGTCAGCAAAGATGAAAATCCTGGGGGGGCAGCAGAGTGTGGAAAGAGGGAGATGCAGACTCGCATCACCCACATCAGGGCTGGCAGAGCAGCTCACGTCTCACTTTTGCCATTGCTGCTGTTGATATGCCCATTCTCTACCCTGTTTCCCCCCACAGAGGCAACTCCCTGCCTCCCAAAATAATTTGGGACACAGGAGGAATGTGCCCTCCTGACGTAAAGTGTCACTGAAATGTGAAGGATGTGGATGTCACCCACTTGTGTCCCCCAAGACCACATGGTTTAGGCCCAGGTTGTCTGTTCCAACCAAGATTAATTCCAAGTGTTGGAAAAGGACAGGTTTCCCTAAAAGACCACAAAATGAAAGCACCAACCCCTCCAGAGAGGAGCACTCACTTCTCCTGGTAAGGGAACGGGGCGCTCCACAGGCTCTGCTCGGAAATGACCATTCTTTGGTACAAGGTTCCTGGGAAGGGCACAAACACATGGAGTGAGAGCAGCAGGAATAACACAGCTCTTGGGGCAGGTGTAGAGGCTGAGGTGGCTCTCCCATGTCGGGGAACACCCACTGAGATGAGGTCAAACAGCCAAGAATTGGGGCAGAGCTAAAAACAGCCAAGGACAAAGGCCAGGCTCCAGAAAAAGAAACCTCCTTCTATTCTGGGATGACTTCCTGTGTTTCCCTTCCTTTGTTTAGGGCATTATGAGTTTGAGAGTGGAGTTGGAGGCAGGAGGAAGAGCTCTGTCCCCAGGGCCACATGGGGACCATATTTGAGGCATGTGAGAAGCACCAGAGATCTCTGGATCAGGAGAGAGGCACTTCCCCCTCCCCTTGCCCAGGGGTGAGGATCCATCCACCTGCCCTGGCTCAGGGACAATCCTGTGCATCCTGTGCTGCTCGGAGAGGAGCCCTGCTGGAGAACCCCTCTCTCCACCCTGAACCACTCCTGTACCAAGGATCAGGGGAGACAGAGGTACGCCTTCGAGCTGCAGCCAAAGCAGTGCCAGGGCAGAGTGGTTGGGGTGGGTTGAGACTCCCCAGAATGGCACCAAAATTTCCCACCAGGTTTCTCCTGTTTCACCTCCCCCTCACAGGGTGTCTGCACCTTGCTCTGCTCTAAAGGACTGCTTTGAAAGGCTCCTATTAAAGAAAACTCTAACTAGAAGAACTTGAACGAGAATGGACAAAAAGAACACAGGGGGAAAAGGAACCAGGTGTCCTTGGGTTTGCTTCCTACGTGGGGTTCTTCCCTGCAGCCAGCACTGATATCTCAATGTCCACAGGGCTGGTTTAGAGCTGATTTTCTGCAGGCCAGCCCTCAAGGACCCTCAGTGCCAGGCTGGGGCAGGGGCACCCCCTTACCTGGGGCTGTCCTCTCCACCTGCAGCCTGCTGGCATAGTCCAGCCCGATGGTGCAGAAGGGCTTGGGCAGGGTCAGCAACCTCTTGCAGAAGTCATAAACCCTGGCACAGAGCTCATCAGGGATGCAGGGAGCCTGCAGGAGGACAGGGAGGTGACAGGCAGTGATCCCTAAATCCCCTCCAACAGTACTCCTCCCCTAGGGCTGGGAGGGCACCAAATTCCCTGCACCAAATTCCCTACGGTTTTAAATGCAAAAAACGGAGCAGAATTGGACCCTGCAGTGGTTTGGGAACCTCCAGCAATACCCACATTGTTTTTGCCAGGTTGTGGTTTCCTGCACCACCTCCAGAGAAGGGCTCAGGTGGAAGGACCTGGCACAGTGTGTCCCACAGGGACACAGGGAATGCACAGCTGAGCCCACCTGGGACTGAAGCAGGGCTCTGCTGGTTCTGAGTGGCTGTTCCAGGTTGTGAGTGGCTCCAGGTGGCCTCTCCTGTGGCCCATGATGTGCCTGGACACTGCCCCAGGCCCGTGTATGGAAGCACAGCTCACCTGCATGGAGGCACAGCTCACCTGGATCAAGGTGTACATCAGCGTGTGCAGCAGGGGGATGATGTAGTGCCGCAGGTCCCCTCGCTCTGCCTGTGGACAGGGGGCAGGGAAGGCACAGTCAGGTCCTGGCAGGATGCTGGGCTGGGCAGGAGCAGCCCCAGAGTCCCCAAGGTGTGCCAGGTTCTGTCTCTGAGCACGGGAATTCATCCTGGCTCGAGGGTGACCCCTGAGTCAGGGTGGGGTTTGGGATCCCTCCCCTGGCTTTTAGGGTGGGCAGGATGTCCCTGGGGAGGGGCACAGAGGATAGAGGGAGAGGGTGAGCATTAAGGAGCTCCTGTCCACTCCCGTGGGAACACAAAACCTCTGGAAAGAGCCTGGCTTGGGTTTGGTGGGGGTGGGAGCAGAGGGAACAGGGAGGTGTTCCCATCCCTTGTCCCCATCCCTGCCCATGGGAATCCAGGGGATGCTCCAGCCCCTCCTGCAGCCCTGACTGGCTCTAGCAACAGCTTCAGCATAGGGATTGCCCCTGGATAAACTTGGGAAAGAGATTCCCAGCCCAGAGATAATTCTGGCCCCTCTCCTCAGGGCTGCTGAGCTCTGATGGGTCCGAGTTAAATGGAGCTGATGGCAGCAAAGCCTGAGAAAACATCGATCAAATGAACTCAGGGAGCTGCTGAGTTTGATACCAGCCCTGGAGGAACTCGGGCATGAAATTGCTAAATTATCATCCCTGCTTGGTGCTGATGGCTCAGAGCTGCTGAGAGTGAAAAAAACCACAAAAGCCCCAAGTGAGAGGAATTTCCTGGAAGAGCTTCAGGGAATTATGGAGCAGGAGGACTCCATAATTCTCTTCCTCCTGAGCAGGGGAAGAGAAGAGTGACAGAGTGATAACAGCTAGAGGGGAGGATTGGCCTGGCTGCTGCAGAGAAAAGCAGCCCTGAAACCCTCAGGGAGAATCCCTGAATCCACAGCCAAGGGTGGCATGGGGGTTCCTGTCTGGATTTGTGAAAGCCACTAAATGAAATCCCTTCCCAAGGCACTGATGGAAACTGAACTGCCACAACACAAGAGAGATCCTGCAAATAACCCCAGAGCTGCTTCAGAGACTGGGATTGGGATTGGGATTGGGATTGGGAGTGGGATTGGGAGTGGGAGTGGGATTGGGATTGGGATTGGGAGTGGGAGTGGGAGTGGGAGTGGGAGTGGGATTGGGATTGGGATTGGGATTGGGAGTGGGATTGGGACTGGGATTGGGAGTGGGATTGGGATTGGGAGTGGGACTGGGAGTGGGACAACTGCTGGATCACAGGGGAGACAAGGGAGTCCTGGGAGAGGTGACAGGCTCGGCAGGGCTGCTCCAGCCTCCCAGGTCAAAGAAGAAATAACAAAGATGTAGAGAAAATGGTCCAGGGGGGTTTCTGGACAGGGGACAAGGAGTGGGGGCTCAGCTGTGGGGTGAGGAGAAGCAGGAAGGGAATGATGGCTCTGGGTAAACTGAGGCAGGCTCAGAAGAATGCAAAAGTGTTGCTTCTCCACAAGACACGCCCCCAACCCACCAACCGGGTCCTACCAGGATGCAGAGGCTGCTGGAGGTTTGTACCAGACCAGAAGGTGATGTGGGAAATCAGTGAAACCAAAACCCATCACAGGTTTCCATTGATGGCTCCCGGGCAGGTTGGGTGGGGTGGAAATGAGAGAAGCGGGGGAGGAATTTCCGCTCTATCTGAGCCCACAGAGGGTGGGGTGGGGGAAGTCGGGGCTGTTTGGGAGGGTTTGTAGGGTAAGGGCTGCCTGCCTTGGGCTGCTGTGCAGGGACCAGCCTGGGGGGTCCTGGCTCGGCTCAGCTTCTCTAAGAACAAAGCCTGGCCCCTGAGCACCAGCTGGGTGCCATGGGTGCCCGATGTCCCTCAGGGTTTCTCACTCTGTGCTGAGCTCCAGTGCCCAGCCGAGCCCCAAAACCCCTGCTTGGGGTGGAACTGAGCCCATCCCTCTGCCTCCCCCAGCACCCAGCACAGAGGGGCCAGCCCTGCACTCAGGGCACGTCCCTCTCCAACGTGGCTGTCCCCTGTCTGAGGTGGCACTCACCCTTTCCAACTCCTTCACCAGGATCCTGACCAGGACACAGCTGGTGCTGGGGTTCTGTTCGATTTTCTTGTGCAGGGTCCATCGCAGCATTCCTGAGAAGGGAGAGCCAGGGCAGGGCAGCTCACTGAGGGAGGGATCTGGGTGAGGTTTCACAGGGGACTCAGGGACCTGAGCACAAAAATCCCCCCTGGGACGCTGCTCTGCCGTCTCTGAGAGCTAAACCAGCCTCCTCTGCCTTCTGCTCTCTCCTCTGACCCTCTGCAAGGGCCAGCCCAGCCCCTCCCTGGCTCTGGATACAGCATTGGTGTGTTGGATCTTATTCTGGGAAACCCTTGGGAATGGCTCCCAGACCTCCAAGGGCTGGAGAAAAGCAAGGATTTATTTCCCTGCTCCTCTTTATGCCCAGCTGCTTTCCCCACCTGCCCCAAGGAATTTGGGATCCTGCTGCTCCCAGCACTGGACCTTCAGAGCAGGGACCACAAAACCTCTCAGCCCTGAGGATGCCACGGCTCATTCCAGGCAAAATCCAATTTAAATAACTGTAAAATATCCTGTGTGTTCCAAGGAAAAGAGTTTTTTCAGAATTCATTTGGTTTCCCCAGGCTTTAAGAGTTTTATCCTCCAAACCCACAACACGGAGGAATCAGCTGGAGCCTCAGGCAGGGACGAGCTGGGCAGGGCAGAGGGACATTCCCACGGAGAGGCACCGGGAGAATCCAGCTCAGGGCTCGGTGTCTGTGTCACCTTGGGGGCTCTGCACTGATGTCCCAGCCCAATGCAGGACCCAGGGTAAGATAGAGTGTGCAGGGGTGACAGAAGGGTGACAGAAACAGGGGTGACAGAAAGGTGACAGAAAGGTGACAGAAAGGTGGCAGAAGGGTGGCAGTGGCTGCTGGGGCACGGGTGCAGCTGATGCAGGATTTGGCACCTCCAGAACAGGGTTAGGAAGGGCAAGTGAGCGAAGGCACCGTATCCCCACATGGCTGTGGAGGGGAGCTGTGGCAGGCAGTGCCCAGCAGGGCAGTGCCAGCCCCTCACCTCGGTCACTCTGGCAGGAGGGGTGGTGCCCGTCCAGCTCCCGCAGCAGCGCCCGCACTCGCCGCAGGATGTCCGACTCCAGCTCTGCAGGGACACGGGGCCGTGAGCCGGGCCAGGGCCAGAACCTCCCCACGGCCCCGAGCACAGAGCTGTGCCAAGGCCACTGCAGCGGCTCAGGAGAGCCAAGGGCCCCTGCAGGGACACGGCAGAGCCGCTCTGCAGAGCCTGAGCAGTGCAGAACCTTCCTCTCCCCTTGCTCAGTGAAAAACTCTCACATTAAACACAGAAATGAACGAAACTGGAATGAAATGAAGGACCCAGAAGCTGGCACGGGGAAGGAGCCGAAGCCCCTCAGCACTGGGCACTGCCCAGACTGAGCCCCAGCCTCGCAGGCAGTGCAGCCAGGGCTGCTGCCCACCCCAGCACGTCACCCCCGTGGGGAGCCCAGGCTCAGGCTGCAGCATCCCCTCGTGCCCCCACAGGACCTCCACAGCCTCGCCCCAGGGCCCCGAGCACCCCCTGCTCCCCAGGCAGGGACCCCGGGCAGAGCTCCTGCCTGGCAGCCCCTTGTGTCTGCCAAACCCCAGCTGCTTCCTGCTCTCACCAAAAATAACTCGGGCAGCCCCAAAAAGAGCTCTGACAGCCTCAGCCCTGTCTGGGGCACGGCTCGGACTGGGTGGGAGCTCGAGTTTGGGGCGGGAGCTCGAGTTTGGGGTGCTGCAAGATTTCACTCTCCTGTTTACTGGTTTGGCACACAGGAATTATGCTGTCGAGGACTATTTGAAATTTCCTGCTCTTTCCCTTTGTGTGTGTCTGTGATCACCAGGGGGGGCTTTTCCTGAGCACTGATATCAGTCCTGTCCTCTCCTCCTGGATCAAAGCAACCCCAGCACTGAGGGTCCCTCACAGGGAACAGAGCAAAGAGATTGACCCAGCACAAACAAGAGGCACTTTGATCTAAAAACAGAAAAAAACCCATAAAAATATAAAACTCCCAGCAACAAACAGCAGTGGCTTAGAAATGGAATAAAACCTTTCATCATTGACATCCTGACCCTGGGAGATTAACAGCACCTCTGAAATAGCATGAAAATAAAACATGGTGGGGAAATGGACTGAAATACAATAATAATAATAAATATAAAACTACTTTAAAACTCAAATGTTTTGTTGTATCTGAATGCCCCACACTCAGCAAAGCTTCTGGCTACCCCTGAAGTGCTTTGTGCCTCTTATCCCATCTTCCAGCAGCACCTGCCAACACCTGGAAATCATCCAGGTGTTCAAACAGAGGAACATCGAGGGGTAAGAGGTGGCTGAGGGTTAATTCTTGGCTCCCCCTCCCCAGCCCCGGGGGGCTCAGGATCACCCACCTGAGCTCTCCATGGCCACACTGAGGCTGCAGCTCGTGGGGGAAGTGCACAGAACTCCTCACTGCACTCGGGCATGGCCTTGGATCCGGGGCAACACCTGCAGAAAATGAGGACACCCTTGGCTCAGGTGGGGGTGGAGATCAAGGTCAGAACCTTGGGGGAGCACAAAGTCATCAGGACCCCGTGGGACCCCCATGGGGCAGAGGCAGAGCCTAAAGGTGAGCCCAGGCTGTGTTTGGGGCAGAAACCAGCTCAAAGCTGATCCCATTGGGATATTTGGCCCCCAAATCCTCCTGCAGCAAGGAGTTCCCCAGGGATGAACAGCAGCCACCTCTCTGAGAAGGACAGGACTGGGATCCTCATTCTCCCAGGATTTAAAAATGTCCAATTTAAGTCAAAATGAGTCTGAAATACAAAGTTCATCTTGGAATAAAAAGGAGGGGAGAGAGCCTGAATTTCCACGATTAAAAGTTTTTTTGTTTAATTTGAAGATTTAGGGCCAAATTACGCAGGTAGTTCCTAAATCTGTAAATCTCCATCACCAAACCCAACAAACTGCAGCTGCAGGAGGAGGAGAAAGGACACGTGTGGGAGAGCTCCTGCCAGGCACCACTCGGGCACCCTGCTCACAGCAGCT
The DNA here is from genome assembly GCF_001522545.3 of Parus major. Lineage (NCBI taxonomy): Eukaryota > Metazoa > Chordata > Aves > Passeriformes > Paridae > Parus > Parus major. The sequence continues at coordinate 10,905,310 of NC_031786.1, read as the reverse complement.
CCCAGACACTCCTTAAAGGTTTCCTGCAGCACCCGGAGCCTCCAGACCCCTCCCCAGCCCCGCGTGGGTCCTGCTCTTGCCCTGGGGCTGGAGAAAGGCTCCGGGCTGAGGTACTCCCAGGGACTTCCATCTCCGGCTAGCGGGGAGGGCGATGCGCCAGTGCCCTGCCTTCCCCTGGCACCGGCGCTGCCCAGCCAGGCTCCGGGCGGCTCCAGAGACAGTGAGACAGTGAGACAGGAGCGGGATGTGCCCGGGAATGGCAGCCTGGGCCACCGCAGAGCCCCGAGCCACCGTGCTGCTGTCCCAGCTCACAGACCGCCCCTGAAGCCCCGGCTGCAGAAGGAAGGGGATGGCGCTCCCGGTCCCTGCCGCGCCCAGGACACCGAGCCTTGTGCCAGGGAAGGAGCTGCCAGCCCCGGAGTTCAACTCGCTGGGCAAGCACCGCGCTCCCTGGAGCCACGGGAGACCCCCGGCGCTGCCCTCGGGCTCCTCCCGGCTGCGCTGCCGGAGGAAGCGGCGCTAAATGTGGCTGAAGGTGCCGGTGGCTTCCCACATCCGCATCCTCCTGACAGAGCGGGGGCTGCTGGCCCGCCGGAGCTTCCACATTTAGCAAAGACCAACGTGAGAAACTTTGGCTCTCGGTTCTCCTGTCTGCTCCAAAAGGGCTCCTTCTCTTCCCTGGCAGCAAAGGGCGGCTGAGGCTGAGCCCACGGTGCACGTGCTTGCCCCCAGGGCTTGGGTCTCCCCGGAAAATTCAACATGAAGTGACAAGAACTGGTCCCCAGCACGTTCAGAACCCAGCCACGCTGCCCAGGGGAGGACAGGCAGGTGCCATGGGTGAAGAGGATGAAAGGACACGCACAGGAACAGGAAGAGTGGCGTCAGCCAGGGTCCTGCCAGGCTCCAGCCATTGCTTCTCCCTTGGCCAGGACCAGCACAGGAACCCAAACGAGCAGGAATTCCCCAGGTTTCCCTGGGATGTTTTGTGCCTGCTGTGCTCCCCGAGGTGAGGGTCCAGTCCCTCAGCCCTGGCTGTGCCCTGTCCCAGATCCCAGCAGGGCAGGCAGGGATGCTGCCAGCCCAGAGGAAGGGGAACTCTGGGCACCAGTGCCAGCCTCTCTGTCTGCCACAGCTCTCCTGAAAGGATCCCTGGCACGAGGAACAGGAATTGTCCCCATTTCTGGGGATGGACCCTGAACTAGTCCCAGCACCTGCTGGACTCAGCCCCTTTCCCTGGGGACCCCTCCCTGCTCCCAGAAGTCTGGGAAGCTTCCCTGATCCACACCAGAAGGGTTCTCTGCTCTCGGTCCCCCTCCTCTCCCTGGATCTCCCTGCAGCAGACACGAGGCACAGCTCGTCCCAAAGCCAGGGATTTTATTGTCTGCCAGCTCAGCAAGACCAGAGCCTTTTCTTCATTCATCCCACTTCTTTGCAGAGCTGCAAATCTCCACTTCCTCTCTGCAATTCTTAAAATACCCATGGCATCAGCTGGATTTTATTCCTTTTTCAGGGAAAAAAATGAAAAAGGAACGACAAGAAGAGAAGTTGCAATTCTTCCTCCAGGTTTCGATAATTCTGAGATTCATAGTGCAAAAAACCCCAAATGACCCCAAAGCCACCTTCCCCAAGAGTTTGGGGCAGTTTTGGGAACACCTGGCTCTATTCTTAAAAATGAAGGACTCAGCATGAAAGTGCAGCTCACCCTGGACGGTGGCAAACAAACTCACAGGTTAAGGGAATTACAGGGTTAAGGGCAATCCTCCTGTTCCAAACTGCAGGTGCAGGAGACAGCGAGAGCGGGACCTGGCTGAGTCCCACAAACCCCTCCTGAGCCCCTCCTCTGCCAGGCAGTGGCTGTGGGGGCTCAGGCTGGGGAGAGGCTTGTACCACTGCTCCATCTCAGCCCCGCTAATCCAAGGTGAAGTTCTGTCCCATTTGGGGATCCTCCGGCCTCTGCCTCCCTCTCACCGCTCCATCCTCCCACTGCTCAATCCACTGAAGCTCCTTCCTCCTAAGCAGGGATCCTTGTTTGCTCAGGCCCAGGTGTGCACAAGGAAATTGTCACCTCCCTCCAGGGTTGTCCCTTCCCTAATCCTTTCAGGCAGAGAGGAACACTGGGGACAGCATTCCAAGTGCCTTTGCCCTTCTCTGAGGGCTGATCACCAAGACATTGTCACCTGGTGGGTTCCAACAGATCAAACATCACCCTGCAGGCTTTGGGCACGTCTGGAGGGTCCTGGGCAGCAGCAGGTACAGCCAGTGGGTCACTGTCCCCATAGGGCCATCGGGCCCCACACAGAGCCCAGGCTGGGCTGCTCCTCGTCCTCCACGAAGGAGGATCCACAATCTCTCAGCCTTTGTAAGGAACTGCTGAAGGAACAGTTCATCCCAGGATGAACAGGAAAGCACAGCCCCAGCCCCACAAAGGGTATTTCCCTCTTAGCCCTGTGGCAGGGGCTGAAGCTCAGCCCTCTGTGAGGCGAATGGGGTGAGACTGAAGATCCCGTTCAGAGGGACAGGGACGTGTCCATGCAGGTGGGTCACTTCAGCCCCACCGTGGTGACTCGGGCTGTCCCCGGGAAATGTGGGTCTGCACAGGCTCTCCAAAGGCTTCCTGCTCTGTCTCACAGGCCATCAACACTGGCAGAAGTCACTAAACCCCAAACCCCCAACCAGGTGAAACACAAGAGGCACAGAAATAGCTGAAGCGAGGCAGGAATAGCTGAAGCCGTGAAAGAAAACCTAACCCCAAACCTTTCGGTGGGAGCTGGGCTGGCAGCAAACGAGGCTCCCCTGGGAAGCTCAGCATGTCTAGGATCTGCTCCCGGCACACCCTGCCTGGATCCCAAACACCAGCGCCTGGAGCAGGGCTGGCCACAACCAGCCTGGAGGATGTCGCTGTCCCCGCTCCCCGTCTGCCCAAGGACAGCGGAGCCACAGAGCGAGCACATCCCCTCGCTCTCTCCAGTTACACTTATCGGCCCCAAAGCCATTTCCCCACGCCTCCTGCAGCCCGTGTTTAGACACGAATTCACCGCCCAGGCACGGCTGAGCTTTCCTGGGGCTGTTTATCAGCTCCACCATAGAGAGAAACCGCACTCCGCACGGGCACAGGGCACGGCTCTGCCCTCTGCCCTCTGCCCGTGCACCGCAGCCACCGCCCCGCTGCCAGCCCCCCCAGCCGGCGCTGGCCCCCTGAAGGAGGAAGGATCGCACAGATACCATCGGAGGATGAGCGAGAGGCTCCGCGCCGGAGCGTCCTGCGGGAGCCGCGGGGACCCGAGCGCACGGGCTCCGAGTGCCGGCACTGCGTGACAAATGGTCCGGGGACAGCCCAAATCCGCCACCCCCTCGGACAGCCCCGCGGCTTCTGCGGGCGAGGCTGGCTCTGAAAGCGGCACATCAGAGCCCGGCACGGCTGCCGGCACCCGCCCAGCCCGGCTTCGTCCCGGCTGGAACACGGGACGGGACGGGACGGGACGGGACGGGACGGGACGGGACGGGACGGGACGGGATGGGATCCATGGGATGGGATGGGA
>NC_031786.1:10894367-10901499 GCF_001522545.3 Parus major | reverse complement strand
GTGTCCCCCAAGCTGCACTGAGGGTCTGACATTGCATCCTCTGGGCTGCCCCAAACTGCACTGGCATTTCCCAAACGCTGAGAAACAGCTCCAGCAGCATCCCTGACACCCCTTCACCCCCTACACCCCTAGCTCCTTACACCCCTAGTCCCCTAACCCTTTCCATCCCTCACACCCTCACCCCAGACCAGGCTGGAGCTGCAGGGCACCCCACCAGAGGCAGATCTGTATCCTGTTTGCTCCCTCCTCTCAAACCCTGTCTGCCAGTGCAGCATCCACTGTCTCTGGCCTGGATCCCGACCTCCAGCCCAGCTGCACAGCCCAGGTAGGAAAGCAGGACAAAGGCAGCTTTCTCTCCTCCAGCCCTCCAGGCTGTCCAGGCAACAGCAGCTCCAGGGCCCCCTGGATCGTGGCCAAGGGTGAGCAGCGAGGGCAGGCTCTGCTCCTCTGCCTTCCATCAGCTGCTCCAAGGGCTCTCTGTTCAAATGAAAACTGGGAAAAACTTTGGGTGTGAGACTCAAACCCCACAGAAAGCTGCCTGTCTCCGTTCTGGTCCCTTTGGACACGCTGCTGGAGTGGAGACCTGCAGGAGGGCTGGGAGCACCACATGTGCTGGGGCCCAGCCTGAGCCCCACTCCTGCTCTGATTTCCAGTTTTAACTCCAACCCTTGAAGGGCTCTGGCTCCAGACAGCTCTGAGATGAAAGCATATGCTCTCCCTCGGGCTCCTACTGCCAAGGAAGAGAATCTCGAGCCCAGACTTGGCTTTTCAGCATCTCTTTGAGGCTCCATTTGCCTGCTGGCTGCTCTGAGAAGGCACAGTCCTGCCAGGGGAGTCCTGCCCATTGAGGGGGAGAGCATGGATGGCTCTTGAGGCCAGTTCAGTAATGAAACACCTCCACTGGCACTGCAGTGGGTGTTCAGCAGCCCAGCAGGAGCCCCCAGGCCTTTGCTGAAGCTGTGGAAGTCCAGCAGCTTCCTGGACACCACCAACTGTTTGGAGACTTCCTTGCCAGCGTCACATTTCATTCTTCCTAAGGAAAGAAAAGAGTTTTCCGGAAACAGCAGCTTTTTAGATTTAGAATCTTTTTCCATCCCCAGAGTCGACTTTGGAAAAACAATCACAGGGAAAAAATATGTGTGATTTGAAAGCCACTGCCAGGATTGTGCTGACAAACAGCAGACAGGCAAGCCCTGTCCACCTGAGGGGAAATAAAGCAGGGACAGCTCAAACTTCCAAATGTGGCCAACCTGGGAGTGGCCAGGCTGCTTTCCTGGGGTGGGAGGGGGCACAGCTGTTCCCAGCCTGCCTCCAGCCCCATTCCCTGGGCACTCCTTCCCTTGGGCAGGGCCGCCACCGGGACAGCCCTGCACTGTCACAGCCAGCTGTGTCACCGGCTGGGACAGAACAGTGTCCCCATGCCGGCTCTGTGCAGGGTCACAGGACTGTTCTGTCCACAGCAAAGGAGCCCCAGCCTCTGCTGGGAGCTGCCCGCAGGTGCCGCAGCAGAGCTGACTCGGGGACGCCACGGAGGAATGGCCTGGGGGTGACACGAAGAGGGTGACCAGAGTGAGCACAGCACGCTCGGCATGGCTCCCACCCCTGTGGGCAGCGGCTGCCCGGGCTGGGAGTGCTCTCTTAGCACCGTGGGCACAGAGGGATGTGACAGCTGCTGGCACGGAATGTGCAGAGAAGCCCTTAGCAAGGAAGGGACGAGGGTTTAGGGTTGCACAGGGACAATGAGGTCAAAAAGGGGATTTAATTACAGGGCACAGACAGCAACTGCCCTCTCTGCTTTCAGCGAGCACCCCAGAACTCCAGACTGGCCTGAAGAGCTGCAGCACTCTAAGCCTCAGCCAAACCCAGACCAGAACAGATCTCTGACAGCAGCTCTCCTGCCCCCTCCACTTCTTCGAGGAGTGTCACACCTCAGAACAGAGATGTGACTCAGCCCCTGCCTTCAGAGCAGCCAGAAATAGAGCACGGCCCAGCCAAGGCAGAAAGCCATGGGGAAAGCAGCCCCTGAGAGCCCCCCTGGCCGGCTGGGGGCTGTGCCACCACTAAGACAAGGCTCCTCCGGGGTCTGTGCCTTCCCAAGCACTTGGAGCAGAGGGGTCCAAGGGAAAACCAGAGTTTGGCTGCTGGGGAGGGGTCCTGCCCACATCCCACCACATCCAATGGATGAAAGGTCGTGGTGGCCCTGTCACAGCAGCAGCTGTGCCTACCCCACCTGTCAGAAGCTGGGGAGGAGATGGGAACCTGAATCCACCTGATCTGGGGAATGTGAAAACCCCTGCCAGGGGCACTCACCAGCTGTGCATGACCCTTGTCACCTGGGCGGTGACACCACATCCCAGCGGGGCTGCTCTGAGCTCAGGGGACCCCAGGGGGAACCCTCTGAACACACAGAGAACACGGGAGCTGCTCCGGTGGGGATGCACAGGAGCCAGTCATGGCCCTTCCACAAGCAGAAATTCTCTCATTTTGGGGCAAAGAAAGAAAGCAGTGATTGTGTCACAGAGCAACCTGGACACATGGTCCCACAATCAGAAACTCAAGTAAAACTACTGCTGGCTGCCTGTGCCATCTCATCAGGGCCAAGACAAGTCTGTGTGATACTCAGAGGTGATAAATAAGTCCTGGAAGCCCAGGGGAATTTGTTCCTGTGTTCAGGCTTAGTCAGGAGGAAGACTCCCAGAACCCCAGAATCGTTTAGGCTGGAAAAGACCTCCAGGATCACCGAGCCAAAGCTTTAAGTGAAAGAAAAGAAAAAGAGCTGCTGAGCTGCACAGATGCCTGGAGAGCTCCCGTGGGAGGGAACAGCATCCCGGGGAAATAAATGGTCGTGGGGAGATGGCTCTGAGCAGCCAGAGGATGCCGAGGAAAGCACTCAGGGAAGGAGCACTAAGCCCTGCCTGCTGCAGAGTTGGCTCACCTGCATTTTTCACAGCTCGGGCCCCGAACTTGCAGATTTTTGCTTCCTTTCTGGACGGGGGCCGCGCTCTGTGCTCGTTATCGCCGCTGCCATCGCTCTTTATTGCCCTGTCACTGCAGCTCGGGGCCCCAGGGGACAGCAGAGGCTCCGGGCCAAGGGCAGGGGAGCTGGGCAGCCGCACAGCCAGGGCCAGGGCCGGCAGCACCCCCGGCCGTACCCAAATCCCCAGCACGACCCCCGGCACGGGAGCTGGACACGGAGCCCCGGGGGTGGCACTGGCCAGGTGACCGTCCCTTGCAGCTGCTGTTCCGCACAGAACAAAGCGAGGCAGCCCGGGCTGGTGCCGCAGCAGCCCCGGGAGGGGACGGAGCTCGCTCCCTCACCCAGCCGGGCCGTCCCTGGGGTGGCCGAGGGCCCGGCACCAAACCAAACCCACCCGGGGTCCCAGAGGGTGCAGGGCACTGCCCAGCGGGACCCCGCCGGCTGGCAGGGCAGCTGGCACAGACATTCCTTTGACAGCACATTCCTGATCTCCTGCACCATCGCTGCTCCCTCCCCCCACTCTTCCCGAGAAAAGGAACGGCTCTGCCCCCAGCCACGGCTTTCTGTCACCCCTGGCACACCATGCCCGGCCCCAGGCAAATCCCTGGGCACTGACGGAGAAGCCTGGAGAGCGGCAGGGCCACAGGAATCCCCACGCCCGGCGGTCCCGGGGCTCTTACCTTCCTCAGGGGGGGCTCGGAGGGCCCAGGGAGTCACAGCCTCCCCCGAGGGCCCGGCCAGAGCGGGGGGCACGGCGGGGTCCCGCAGGGGACATCGGGGGCCGGAGGAGCGCCGGCAGCTCTCGGGCTCTGCAGCCGCTTCAAAGCGGGCAGGGCAGAAAGGGAAGCGCCGAGTTATTTGGAGACAGCTTCCTCTTTCGCAGAGAAAAGTGACAGAGCCGTCCCCGTGCGCCGAGAGCTCTCCGGACGGGCAGGAGGCTCAGCCCAGCCCTGGCTTCAAAGCAGCCCCTCAGGTCGGGCTGCTCTGGGATGAGTCTGCGGGCCCCGGCACCGCCCCTGGTACCGGCCCTGCCGCTGGCCCGGCCCCTTCTCCGCTGCCAGCCAGCCCGGGAGGGGACGGGCCCCGATCCGCTGCCAGCCAGCCCGGGAGGGGACGGGCCCCGATCCGCTGCCAGCCAGCCCGGGAGGGGATGGGCCCTGCTCCGCTGCCGCCCAGGGAGGCTGGGAGAGCCTGGGTGCTCGCACCTCCCAACAAACAGCGTTGCTCCGGGACACCAGGAGTCCGTCCAAGGACACTTTTCCAGCCGCCCGTTCCAGGCACGGCACTTGTGCCTCTGCCAGCGCCTCCCGCCCGCAGCATCTCCCACATCTGCTTTTGCTCAGAGCTCCTGCGGCTGCCCCGGCTGCTCCTGCCCGCTGCCAGCTGGGGACGCAGCCTGGGCAGGGATCGGCGACCCCTCTGGAGCAGTTTGCGCCCTGACAGAGCCTGGAACAGGTCTGGCCGTGCTCAGAAGGCTGGCACTGTCACCACATGGGACTCTGTCAGGAGAGCAGGGCTGAGACCCAGGGCCCCCAGGTGAGGCTGCTCGGGGCTCTGGTGATGCCCTGGTGCTTGGAGCATCCCGAGATCCGTTCTCAGGCTGGCACAGTCCAGGGCTGGCACACGGGAGGGGTGTGGGGGCCCAGCAGACCCAGCCCAAATACGGAGCTGAGCGCTGCTCTCTGTGGGGTGTGGGCAGGCTGGGGTGAGGCCAGCCCTGCCCGCCTGGCTGGAGCCCCGTGTGCCCCAGGCTCCGCTGGGCACCGTGCCCAGGGCAACCCCATCCCAGGGAACCTCGTCAGCCAGCGACTGCCACGACCAGAGCTGTCCCCACCTGTGGCCATGGCCGTGCCGGATCGGCCTCTCGCCCCACTTGGTACCTAGAGCAGGGTCCGAGGCTCTGAGCTTTGCTGAGAAGTGGTTTGGGGAAAAAATCCTTCTGGAGGGAGCGTGGGAACCGCAGCTGACGCCGCATCACTTCCCGTTTCTTTTGCACGAGGAAAAGCCTTTGGTACCGCTCCGTACCTGGCCCCAGGTTTAAAAATAACCTCCTTCCTTCCTGAGTGGGACAGAAAGGCAGGAGGAGGCAGCTCGGGCTATCAGCGACCCTCGCCAGTTCCCTGTCGCTGCTCGGGTGCCGAGTCCCGCATCCCCCTGCGGAGCCGCCCGGGGCAGGAGGGCTCCGCCAGCAGCAGCAGCGATGGAAACGTCCCCGGCCCTGTGGCCACTCCCAGGGACACGGCCCCGCGGGCAGGGAGCATGGCCCGGGCACACACGGGATGATGTCTGTCCCTGCCAGGGTCACAACTGGCGCCTTCAAGAGCCCAGGGGAAGGTTTGGGGCGTCGCTGCTCAGTGGTGCATTGTCCCCTGCCTGTTCCCCTGTCCTGGTGCCACCTCTGTCTGTCCCTCTTCAGCAGGAGTTTCCCAGCGTGCAGGAGCTGTGGCACGGGCAGGACCTGCTGCGCTTTCCTGTTTTCCATGCAAATTCCAGAGGGAAGAGGGTTCTGGCAGGACTGGGGGGCGAGCCCCACACTTTGCATAGGACGGGAGGAGTGGCAGGGGCTCCAGGGCCGCTCCTTGTCGGGTGTGCTCTTGCTCTGCAGCTCTTTCAGGGCCGGGATCTCCCACTTGTCCCGGATATTTGCACTCCTCCCCTCCCAGGTGGTCACTGCAGGCCCCAAACCTTCACCATCGTGTTTTGCCCTAGAACTGGGCTCTGTCCGCCTGTGCAGAGCAGGGGGAGGTCAGAGAGCTCCCTCAGACACTGCCCACAGCACACACCCAACACCCACTCATTGCCACCAAGTCCGGAATCCCAGGCCGAAAACCCATTTCACTGAAAGGTCCTGTTGGGACCCTTCAGCCTCACCCTATCCCTTCCCCTCCTGCCTTTTCCATCTCTGCCACAGCACCATTAACCCTCCTGCTGTAGGGCCGCATTTCCTTGTGGCAGCCCATGGAAGGGGGAGGGAGAGGTTGGTTCCCCATATTTTCTGATGTAATTAAACACTAAAACACAGATGACAGAAACCCTCAGAGCAGCACAGGGAACTGCCAAATCCCCCCAGATAACATCAGCTCCTGGCCATGGAGAGAGGAAGAGCCAGGTATCACGCTGCTCACACAAAGCCTTCAGTCAGAAGGCTGGGGAAAAAAAAGGAAGAACCAAACTGAAGCAGAGAAAGAACCTCTTGCGTAGCAGGCCAGGGACAAACGAGCTCTTTGTCCCTGCAAATGCTGTGCTCTGGGATTTACAGGTATTTTGGAGCCCTGCCTGGTCACTTCTGTGCATGGGTGGGGTACAGAGAGGTTTTGAAGCACTTTGAATCTTCCTCACAGGGAAAAACTGTCTCCTGAAGTGATCTCCTGATACTCCGAGGACTGGAGCCCCTCTGCTCTGGAGCCAGGCTGGGAGAGCTGGAGGTGTTCCCCTGAAGAGGAGAAGGCTCCAGGAAGACTTCAAAGACCCTTCCAGTGCCTAAAGGGGCTCCAGGAGAGCTGGAGAGGGACTGGGGACAAGGGATGGAGGGACAGGACCCAAGGAATGGCTCCCACTGTCAGAGGGCAGGAATGAATGAGATTTTGGGCAGGAATTGTTCCCTGGCAGGGTGGGCAGGCCCTGGCACAGGGTGCCCAGAGCAGCTGGGGCTGCCCCTGGATCCCTGGCAGTGCCCAAGGCCAGCCTGGACACTGGGGTTGGAGCAGCCTGGGACAGGGGAAGGTGTCCCTGCCATGGCAGGGGTGGCACTGGGTGGGCTTTGAGGTCCCTCCCAACCCAAACCAGTCTGGGATTCAATGAAACACAAAAAGCTCATTGGAGCACTAATTGCAGAGGGGGTTCCCCGCCTGGAGAGGACCTTGGTGCCCAGGAAGGGGCTGTCCTGCCATGGGAGCAGCCACAGCTCTTTTTACTCCGGAGATCCCACTGCCACCTGAACCCTTCCCGTGAGTGGCAGCTCCTCACCGAGGTCACACGGCTGTGACACCCACGCGGGGCTGGCTCCCTCCTGCTGCTCACATTCCAGCCCCTCAGAGCCCCTCAGCTGCCCCAGGCAGTGGGGACAGTGGCAGTGGCAGGGGGACAGTGGCAGGGCGACAGTGGCAGTGCCAGAGGGACAGTGGCAGTGGGACAGTGGCAGGGGGACAGTGGCAG
>NC_031786.1:10890619-10894274 GCF_001522545.3 Parus major | reverse complement strand
AGTGGCAGGGGGACAGTGGCAGGGCGACAGTGGCAGGGCGACAGTGGCAGTGCCAGAGGAGCGGTGGCAGGGGGACAGTGGCAGTGCCAGGGGGACAGTGGCAGGGGAACAGTGGCAGTGCCAGAGGAGTGGTGGCAATGCCTGGGGACGATGGCAGTGCCCAAACTTGGGGGTGTGGCAGTGCCAGGGGGACAGCGAGTGGGGCCACCGGGGTCGGGGCTGTTTCTCCTCCTCATTCAGTTCCAATCTCAGCCCCTGCCCTGCACCCTCCCGGGCCAGGGGAGCTCAGGCCGGCTCCTCGTGCCCTGGCTGCTGTTCAGGGACATGTTCCCCTCTCTGTTCCCCCTCCCAGGGCTGCTCTCAGAGCAGCTGGGGCTGAGGGGAGCAGGGGGTCAGAGCCCCACTCCCATCCTGCAGGGAAAGCCACCCCTGGCACCAGGCCAAACCCAGGCCTGGGTGATTTCCTTCCAGGTTGGAAGGGAACAGGTCACAAACCAAACACTTTTGGTGCTGTGTCTCTATTTTCTACCCTGGCCTTCAGCCCAGGTCTATTTTTAGTCCAGCTCCAGCAAATATGGAAGATCTGGGGAGAGGGAAAGCCAAGCTTTGTCTGGTGGTATTGAAGTTGCCTTTTTCATTTCTCTACTGAGTCATCTCCAACCCTTTCTTTCCTTTTTCTTTTTTTTTTTTTTGTCTTTAAAAAAATTATAATAAGGAGATAAAAAGATGATAATAATAAACCATGGAGTGTTCAAGTCTGGGCAGCATCTCCTGTGAGGGTGGAAAAATATAACTTATTTGCTAAAGACTGTGCAGGTTGTACCTGCAGGTTAATCCCAGGTTATCCCACCTGTGAGCCCGAGCCTTTGGAGCAGCTGAAGGAAAAATCCCGGTGCTGGGGTGGGTGCTGGAACTGTCTTGTGCCAATGACTCTCGGAGCCTTTTCCTGCTCCCAGGTCAGCTCCTCTGGAAAGATTTGGAGCCTCCTCCTGTGCCTCCCACCCACCCAGGAATTCCTTGACCCAATTACTGCTCCTGTACTGGAAATAAACCAACTTTTAATATTTTACAATTACTTTAAAAGTTCTCTGCACAATATTTTACAGATCAGCACAGACTTTACACAGATTTGTTGAGGCTACACAAATGTACAAAGACGACCCCAAAGAACTCTGGAATTCTTTCATTTCCAGAAAGCATCAGAGGTCAAAACCTTCTCCAGAATTCTGAGTACCTGGAGTTTATGCCTGGTTTTCTCTATGAGGTGGAAATTCTCTTCTCCAGGATTGCTGCAGGGCCAACTGAACCCAGAGGGATTTCTGTCCTGGCATGGATTTAGCCACAGATACCAAGATCCCTGAGAGGAGTGTTTGACAGGGTAAGGTGCTGTTTTAAAACCCTGAACAAAAACAACCAGCTGCCAAACTCCAGCCCCACTGGAGAGAACACATCACAAACCTGTTTTGGGAAGGAAAACTCGGTGAGAAAACCTTTTCCAAGTGCATGAAAAGAGCCACTAAAATTAGATTTGGATCCTTGGAGCCTATTTGGCTGAGAGGAGTGCCCAGGCATCCTGGAGCAGGGACAGCACAGCAGAGCCTGGCTGTGCTGGGGGTCCCTGCAAGGACAGACACTGCTCCATGCACTTGGATAAACTGGGTGCTCCTGGAGCCACTGTGAGGTCAGAGAAGGGGAATCTTTGCTGGGAGACCACCCTGGCTCTGCTCTGGCTTGGGGCCAGGGCTCCTGTTTGTGCCCAAGGGATGCTTCACCCCCCTGAGGAGCTTTCCTTGATCCCCAGGGCAGCTCCAATCTGGGGTGGGGGATTCAAGCAGGAGGGGGAAGTGCAGAGGCCTCAGAAGTGCTGGCACATTAAGATTTCCTCATCTCTGGCCCTGATGGGAGCTGCACCCAGAGCTGCTGAGGACACCAGGGAGCACCTTGGGGACCATGGTGCTCATCCCTGGCCCAGGCCAAGCTGTCCCCAGCAAAGGGACAGTGGCCAGGAGCAGAGTCAGGGCCACAGGAGGGATCCCCAACACTTCCAGCAGGGATGGGGGGATGCAGCAGACAAACCTGACCCTCACTCTGATGAGACACCTGAACCCCCAGGAGCTCTGGCGCTTTCCCTGGCAGATTGAACCTGAAATGACACTGCTGATGTGCCACCAGCCCTTGGGGACAGTGACAGAGCTCACCAGGTCCTGTTTCCTGGAGGATCAAGGGACCCCCTGAACTGACCCTGCTGTGGCTGAGCCCTGCAGCCCCCAGCAGTGCCAGGGGTCCCTTCCAGACATGTCCAGGAAACAGAACCTTGGGATCAAGCTCCTTTGAATCTGCAGCAGGCAATGAGCTCTTGTGCTGCTAGCAGTGATACAATCCCCAAAACCACCCAAAACAGCCTTATGTTTTTGTTCACAGGGTCAGACTATTCCTAAATACCCTCAAATATTGCACCTTTCTGTATCCACAGCCTTGCAGAAAGGGGGAAGAGGTTGGAGTGTTTGTGTGGGGGAGGATCTCAAATCCTGCTGTCACTTGCAGGTGGTACTCGCTGGGTTTGGTGCTGGGTCCTTCTCCAGCAAAGGTGACCCTGCAGGTACCTGAGGAAATGCTGGTGCTTCCCCCAGTGCTTCCCTCCCTGCTGGAGATCCAGCACTGCTCCTGATGGATTTCCAGCAGCTACAGAGGGCTCAGCCCTGGGCTGGCTCTGGCACACAGTGCTGGGAGCAGGATGCTCCTGGACTCAGAGTACAGGTCAGTGCTGGAGTCCTGCAGGAATTGGGAATTCCTCTCCTGGATGTACAGGAAATACATGGATCCACCACCAGCTGTCCTTGCCCTGGGATACCTTATTGCACTCAATTCCCTGGACACAGGCAGCCCATGCTGCAGGATCCCTGCTCTGTTTCCCTGCAGGACACACAGCCTCCAGAAGGGAGGAAACCTTGGGAAACCTGTCCCCATCCCAAAAAACTGTACTGAGCATCCTCGACCTCACAGGTGAAATACCACCAGGACAGGGGCTGGTATTTCACCAATACAATGGGAGCTGTAATTCCCATGCACTGACAGACACCCGACACCACTGAGCCAAAACCACTCCTTTTCCCAAATATCCCCCCCATATCCCACCTGCACCATTTTCTGCCACGGAATATCCCTGTCCTTGCCCTGCCCTCCCACCCCGGTGTTGACATCTGCTGATCCACAGGGAGATATCCAGGAACCACCTCCCCCCCTTGCTGAGGAGTCCCCAGCGACACCAGAGCACGACGATCCCACTTCCCGAGGAGGGGCTGAGCCTGGGGCAGGAGCAGGCACCACCCTGACACCACAACAACTCTTCAGCTGCAGCAGCTCTTGGCCAAGCAGGGCTGGGCATCCTTTTCCTTCCCCTCACTGGGTTGGTGCGGGACGGTCTGGAGGGACACAGCCCCTCTATGGCAGTGCCCCACTGAAGGTGGCAATGGGCAAACACAGCAGGGAGTGGAACTCAGAGGGGTCCTGGGGGGGCACTGGGGACCCTCTGGGTGCCAGGGAGTCGCTGTCCCTGGGCTTGTAGCACACGGAGATCTCACACCTGCAGGGAAACACGGAAACAACCTCTGAGTGGGCTGAGAACCCTCAGGGGCAGCAGGAACAGGGCTGCAAA
>NC_031786.1:10854032-10890324 GCF_001522545.3 Parus major | reverse complement strand
ATGGGGCTGCAAATCCAGTGGGAATCAGCCCAATCCTTAACAGGACTGGAGTCTGAGCACTGAGAGTTCAGGATTTTCAGCTGGCTCAGGCTGGGACCTCAAGCAGCATCACAGATCCAGGGCATTTGTAGAAATTTAGTAGGGAAAATAAGAACCTCTGTATCCCCCAACTTTGGAGAAAAGGGAAGGAGCTCCTTTAGTATTTCATGAACTCCACCAGCCCCCTGAGTTTCACAATGAATGAGTTAAATGCTTCTCTTTGGGGTTATTTAAGAAAAAAAGATCCCATATATTTTTCTGCTGGAGGCAATTTCACTTTGCAGAGTTCTGCTCAATCTGAGGGTGGAATTACAATGTTTGTACATTTTTAAAACGAATGGATCAAAACCATGGATTGACTTCTTGTGCTCATGGAAGCCCTGTCAGCTGGGGAGCCAGGCTGGTGTCCTGGGGACAGCACTGATGGGTGAACAGCCCCATGAACACTTCCTGCTTTAGCCCAGACTCTCCCACAAGGCTCACGAGTTCCCTCTGCAGTGGGGATGCCAAAGGAGGCATCCAAAGAAGGTTTGGAAGGTGAAGGGTCTCCTCACACACCCTGAGCTCTCCCAACACCTCCTTTATCTCCCATAACCTCTGGCTCATGATTGCTCCTGCTGGAAGAGGAGTCTTTGGGGTTAAAGGTTGTCAGGGCACCACCCTTTAGACTGTGGAACTTCCTGAAGGTGAACTCCTGCTGGGATCTGAGCAGGAGCGACCATCCAAGCTGAGCTCAGAGCTTGGGGCCCAGGGGGCCAGGACCCCATTCCCACCCACAGCTCAGGGACAGGTGAGGATGCCCCAGCCCAGGAGCTCTGGCTGCAGTTCCCACCTGGTCACACTCTGCAGGATCTTCTGCTCATCCTGGTCCAGGCACACAGCAAAGGAGGACTGGACCCCAATGATCTGGACCTTGTCCACTTTGATCTGGGACATGCTGATCTGCTGAGAGGAAAGGCTGCAGTGAGGGAGCTGCTGCCTCAGCACATTCCCTGGGCTGGGCAGGGGGCCAGGGGCAGCAGCAGAGGGATCTCCCCAGGAGCTGCTCTCTCCACCCCTACTCCCCTCCCAGCTGGGCCAGGCCAAGCCCATCTCCCAGATGTAAGAGCTCCAGAACTGGGGTTACCTGATTGAAGCTTTTCTTGGATTTGGAGTTCTGCCTCTTGACCACCTCGGTCATGGTTAAGTTGAGACATTCTGTCTTCGAGGCTGCAAGAGAAGGAAACTGCCGTGACCTGGGGCTCTGCTGGAACCCAGGTGGGCCCTGCACCTCTCAAAGCATCCCAGAGCTGGAGCTGCAGCAGGATCCCACTGCTGGGTGAATGCAGTGCAATCCCAGCTTTCCTCCCCTCCTGCTGAATGTCCTCTGTAATTCCAGCTGCTTTCCAAACAGCAGGAGAGAACATTTGCAGCCTTGGGCTGCAAACAGGAGAAAACCCATTGCCCATCACCGTGAGGGAGGAAAGGCTGACTCTCCTGAGCCCAGCTGGAGATGCCTCCTCGTGCCTGGAATTACAGTGACATCCTGTGGTCAAACTGCTGAATGGGAGAACCACCGGAGCCAAGGGGATCAGATTCCTCTTGGAAGGACAGAGATTCACAGAGAGATTCCCCCAATAGGAGCTGAGGGCACCCCTGATGCAAGCCCTGAGCGAGAGCAGGAACATCCAACTCAACATTTAGAAGGGAGAGAGAAACCCACTCCTGACGTTTTTCTCCCAGGATTGGCTGCATGGCTCCACGGATGGGGAGGAACAGTGTGGAGCTTGTCAGAGCTTGTGGAGATGTCTCCTGTTTGGTACAACAGGATTCCCCTGATTATCCTGCTGACAAACACCTGCCAGGCACCGGCCACACCAGGAAAAGGGACCTAAACCCCCTCAGCCTCCTCAGAACCAGGTATGTCTGAGGGCCAAACCAGCAGCTCTTAAACAAGAACAAGTCAAATATACACAGGGACCAAGAGCCTTGGAGCTTTTCAAAGGCTCAAAGCTTGATTAATTGGAAACTTGATTAGAAAAAAGGTTTCTGAGGCTGAGGCAGGTGGCAGGGAGCTGTGTCTGGGCTGCAGGAAGGGTGTGCTGAGGCAGGGCTGCTGTGTATGCAGGACCAGCACCTTGGTCCTGCTCCATTTCAGCATTTCACCTGTTGGTCCTCCTTGCTAAATAAGGGCTGTTCTGGAAAGCATCACTCTCCAGTGACCATCCTGGTGTTCAAGCCACCCCAGCCCCATCCCTAGTGGATGGTTTTCCAGCTGGAAGTTTTGGGACAGTGGGACATGCCCATTGTCCCTGACGTGGTGCTGAGGATTGGCACCCAAGGACTACAGCACAGCTGAGGGAACATCAGGAGACTCCCACGTGTCTCCTGTGTTCTCACCTCCCTCATTTGCTCCAGCCAGGAGACCCACAGCACTCCCTCGCTGCCCCAGTGCCTCCCAGGACCCCGCACCCACCGAGCTCCTCGTGCTTCCTGCAGGCCTTGCTGAGGTTGACGGATGTGCAGACCTTCTCCACATTATTCCAGTGACTCCTGCCACTGGCAGCTGTCTGCAGGGACCAGCCAGAGCCCAGGAGAGAGAAACACACAACCATTCAGCTTGGAAAAGACCTTTGAGGTCAAGTCCAACCCTAAATCTAACCCTGCCAAGTCCTTAAGAAAGAACCCTACGTCTTTTAAGCACTCCCAGGGATGGTGACTCCACCACTGCCCTGGCAGCTGTGCCAGGGCTGGAAAACCCCTTTCTATGAAGAAATATTCTCTAATGTCCAATCTCAACTTCCCCTGGCCCAGCCTGAGGCCGTTCCCTCTCCTCCTGTCCCTGTTCCCTGGCAGCAGAGCCCGACCCCCCCGGCTGTCCCCTCCTGCCAGGGACTTGTGCAGAGCCAGAATCCCCCCTGAGCCTCCTTTGCTCCAGTCTGAGCCCCTTCCCAGCTCCCTCAGCCCCTCCTGAGGCTCCAACCCCTTCCCTTTTCCTGGACACACTCCAGTCCCTCAGTTCCTTGCCATGAGCATCCCAGAGCTGTCCCCAGCACTGGAGGTGCCCCAGCAGTGCCAGCACAGACCTTGCTGTATGCAATCTGTAGTGTCAGTGGGATTGCTTCCCTGTCTCCATCTATTCCCAGCCTTTTGCTGCCTGGACCTGCAGGAAACAAGGAGCAAATGTCACACAGGGGCTTTTTATCTCCAGCCTTCCCTGGCTGCTGATACAGCAGCACATCCAGGACCTGTAGAAGGGGAAAAGGGCTTGCTGAGCACAAAAAAATAGAAAAGGTGGCTTAAAAGCTGCAGAAAGCAAAGAATCCAGAGAGGAATTACAAAACCACTCAGCAGAACTGAAAGTGGCTCTGGCTGAGCCAGTGCAGAGGGAACACAGAGCAATAAAAGGCACAGCCAGCTCCTGTTTGCTCAGGCAGACTTGTGCCCACATTAAATTAGCCCTGAAACACTGGGCTTGACACTTTCTAACTGTGCTTTCTCCCCTGGATAGTTTTTTGCAGCTGTGAAGAGGTGCCAGACAAGCCAAGATGAAAACATCGGATTGAGCAATGGCACTGTCACGGAGGGAAGAGCCTGCCCTGGGGGGAGCAGGTGGGCACACGGCACAGGGGGGATTTTATGGGCTCTGTGTCGAAGGACAAGTGGAGCTCACAGCAAAGCCATCGGTTGAAGGCACGAACGGGATCAGGTGCAGTACTGGGGACTGGCCATGAGGTGCTGTGCGAGCTGCACTTCACCACAGCAGCCCGTCCTGGGTACCCGGAGGAACTGCAGCCAGATGTTCCTGCCGCTGCTTCTGCTCTCTTAACATCGCTAATGTCATAAATTCACAGCATGAAAGTGCAAAAAATTACACGCAGAAGGCTCCAAGCACGCACACAAACCTGACTTTGCCCAGTAGAATAAGGAGATGAAAAGAGGGATTTTATCAATGACACTTTTGAACAAAGCACAAAGAGAAAGCTGTAAAAAGGAAAGATAAAGAGCTGCATTTGGCAGGTGCTGATGAGAAGAAGGAAATGGGCTTGGAGGTGTTTTATTGTAAATGCATTCCAGAGCTAAGAGCAGCACAAACAAACAAACATTGCCATGGTTTCCCTCCTGAAGAGAATACAAAACTGGAATGTTTCTCCCCCAAACCAGCGAAGAGCTTTTCTGGATCCTCTCTCTGCCTGGCTCAGACACCTCCTGCAGCCCAGGCTCCCCCAGCCCCTTCTTCCCATCCCTCACAGCCCCCAGGGCAGGTGGGGGTGCAGAAGCAGCTACAGACCTGAGGCCTTGATGGCCCTCGTGGCTGCCGAGTGCCCCAGCTCCAGCGAGTGGATGAAGACCTCGGTCCTCTTCTCCCCACCAATAAAGGTGAGCTGCCAGGGGGACAAGAGGGGACAGGTGGGGGTCAGGGGACCAGACAGGCCAGGCCAGGCAGCCTTCACCCCTCAGTCCTTAGGAAATGAGTCTGTTTGGGAAAATCCTTCTACATTTTCAAAGCACCTTTCAGCAGCTACTTGGGGTAGCACCTGCCTTTAGCTGGACTTCAGACTGTTTGGACAGATCCCCAGAACAACCCAAACCTCTCTTTTTCACCTAAAACTCCACAGACCACTGGGAAAAAAACCCACAATGAGCCAATAGCAGGGTCTGGGAATTGCTTTGGAAGCACAAATCCTGTGAGCTCCGTTCGCCAAGCCCTGCAGCAGGTGGTCCCCAGCCACAGCCCCAAATTCAATCCTCCCCAGGCACACAGTGGGGTGTGGGAAAACTCGCCTCATGGAGGGGCTTGGTTTGGAAAGCAGAGCTCTGGAGAGATTCCAGTGGTGTGGAAAACCTGGCAGCACTGTCAGGCACTGCTTTGTGCATGGGGAATGGTGCTGGGGTGGAAAACTGCTTGTGGGACTTCATGGTCCAGGCAGGAGCTGCTCTCAGTCCCTGAGCCAGGAGCACCAGCCAGGGCACCACAGATACCCCGGGGATGAAGGGGACTGAGCTCTGCCATAGCCGAACTTGTGCCACACCCCTGTACCCCACAGGCAGAGCCACCCCTCCTTTCCCTCACCAGGCTGGGCTGAGCCCTTCCCACCTCGGTCTGGTAGAGCTGCAGCAGCATGGGGCGTGTGGCGAAGCGGCAGTAGTAGAGGATCATGTCTGCCAAGATGGGCAGCTGCTCCTGGGAGTCCTCCTGGGGCTCAGCCTCAGGCTTGGCACACTGGGGTGGCAGAATGAGTCAGAAATGTGATGGGGTAGGTGGTACCTCCAGCCACAGCTGCCCACCCCGCGGGATGGGAACCTCCCACTGACCACCAGGAGTCCCATCTCCATCCTGCACCCCCGTGGCATGGCAGAAGGTTCTCCCAACAGCTGCTCAGTTCCCCGAGGAAGGGGCACGGCACAGCCCATCCTGCCCATGGCACACACGCACCTGGCACAGGACGTCCATGGGCAGGTTCATCAGCCCCAGGACGTTGCGCTCGTACCAGGGGTCCAGCAGGCCGATGTAGTGCGAGATGTCGTTGGTGCTGCCCTCCATCCCAGCCAGGGACTGGTCCTGAAACCGGACACCGTGGTCACCCTGAGGGTCCCCTCGGCCAAGGACAGCAGCCCCAGGCCAAGCAGAGCCCTGGTGGCACCACGGGGAGTGGACACCCACCAGTGCCCGGGGCAGGGGGTCCCCCAGGGCCAGCGAGGGGTGATGATGGATCTGCGGGGTGGATGGAGCCACACAGCTCCTCTTCACGGGGATGTAGAAAAACAGCAGCCTGAAGTACCGTGTCAGTGAGGGGCAGGAGCTCTCCTTGAGCCTGGGGAGGCAGAGAGGTGGCTGAGCATGGTCCGGGCAGGGCGAGGCACCGCTGGCCGCCCCCAGCCCGGCTCACCTGAGGTCGCGGTAGGCGCGGGCCACCTTGCCCGAGATGCGGTCCGAGCCGAACACAACCACGCGCAGCGTGCCCGCCTTGGCCTCCTCATCGCAGCTGAGGAAGGGGCGGCGGGGGAGCCCAAGGGGCCGGGGGGCGAGCGCGGCGGGCCCGCAGCAGCCCGGGCCGTGCTGCGGCAGCGAGAGCGCGCGGCGGGAGCGCGCGGGGACGCGCGGCCTGGCCGGGGACGCGCACAGGCTCTCGGCGCGCCGCAGCGACAGCGAGCACGGCCCCGGGCACGGCTCCCGGCGCTGCACCAGCTGCTGGCTCTTGTTCTTGAACAGCTTGTAGAGCCTGTTGGTCAGCGACTGCCGCTGCCTGGGGGGCGGCCTGTCCGTCCTGGCCACCGTGTCCAGAGAGCTCTCGTCGCTGTCCTCGGCGTAGCCGCTGTCCATGCAGTCCTTCAGGCTGGACACGAACGACTTCAGGGACTTCCTGGAGACCACCGTCAGCTCCGAGATGGACTCCCTGGAGGAGGCGAAGAGGGACACCTGTGACGGCTTGGAGCTCTCCTCGGACAGCACGGAGTACACGGAGTCACTGGAGATGGCACAGAGCGGGGACAGCAGAGAGTCCTGCTCGGGGGAGCCACCGTCAGTCTCCACATCCTCCTCATCCTCATCCTCCTCCTCATTCTCTGAGGCCAGGGGCTCAGCAATGCTGCACTCCTTGCTAAGGACATCATTGAGGATGTCTGAAAGCAAGCAGAGGGAGAAGGTGTCTGCCACAGGCTCCAGCAGAGCCACTGCAAACATGGTGACCCCAGACACCACTGCCACTCATGGCCAAGGCTCTCCTCCGCCCTGGTGTCAAGCAAGGAGCTGGAAACCTCCTCCTCAATGTTTTTGAATTTCCACAAAAGCCTTCATTGCAATGCCAAGGAAATTGTGTTTCTCTGCTCGGGGTTCTGGCTGGGTTCTCAAAAGGCAAACTCCAGCTGGGCTTTTGATTCCTTCTGCCCCAGCTTTCACCACATCCTCATGTCTGCTCCAGGTTTAACCAGAGGGCAGGAGCAAAGCCAAGCCTTTGGCTGATCAAACCCCATTGTGACCCACCCTGGCTCCCTGTCAGGGCTGGCCTGCAGCACAAAGCCTGGGCCAGAGCTCTGCTCCCGCTCGCTGGGGCCAGCAGGGGAGGAACACGAAGCCTTCCCAAGAACACACGAGGTCCTTCCAGGAATGGGGAAGCTGGAGGCACCAGCTCAGCACAAGGGGATCCTTTTACTTGTCCAAAGCTGTTGGGCCTGGCTGAGAGCTCAGCAAAGGCCCCGACTCACCAAAGGTGTCCTGGTCCCAGCTGTAGGTGTAGCAGCGAGCAGGGGGGACAGGGATGGGCTGCAGCTTGCGGGGCTGGGCCTCGCCTGGGGAGAGAGGAGGGACAGCAGCTGGTTTGCAGAGTCCCTCTGTGCCACTCCTGCCAGCTTTCCTGGCCTGGGAGGTGCCACCCACCCCCTGCATGTTCTGGGCAGCCCAGGCTTGATGCTGCAGTCCTTAGCTCCGGGCAGTCCTGTGCAACTGGGACAAGGGGACACTTCACACCTGCACAGCCGCCAGGTGTCACAGCTACCGTGGGTTTCTGACTTCATGTTTCATCTCACCCTTAAATTGTTTGGAGGCCGGACAACTCATGTTGTGGCTGTTTAATGAAACCATCTGTGGCTCACGGTGTGGTTATTAAACAGGACCTGGGTCGGTGCTTTTTTAGCGCAGTCCTTGCACTCGGCTGAGACTCCATAAAACCTCTCCCTGCTGCTGCGGCTGCAGGGGCTGGGCCGGCAGAAAACCCCAGGGAAGAGAGGGATGGGGGATGCTCACCTGCAATGGCAGGAAGGGAGGCAGCCCCGGCAATGTCACGCAGCATGGCCTGGAGCCGCTCCCGGGCCAGCGCAGGGTCGCTGCTGGCGGCCGCCGCCTCCTGCGCATCGGCAGCACTGGCGTAGAGCTCCGAGAGCTCCTCCAGGGGCTTGGACTGCGGAGCAGAGCCAGAGGAGACGTTCAGGGGGTCCCTCCACTGAGGTAACACATGGGCAGCATCACTAACAGGGTGACTCTCTCCCCTCCACTGCCCCCACCACCCTCAAGTCCTCCCCAAAATTTCCAATGAAAATAAAAATTACTTTGAAAACACCCCAAGCGGTTCCTTCATTATTTTTTTGCCTCTCCCCCAAGTGTTTGTCTGGTCAAACAAACACTTGTTGATTTTCAGATCTGAGGGCCCTTCCTCTCTCCACTTTGGGATGGGAAAGGAACCACGGGGTAAAAAGGGAGTGAGCCCTCTGCGTACATTTCACAAAACACTTCAGACCTCAGGTCTAACCTGAGAAGGGAAAAATGTGCATTTTTCCTCCAAGAAGCATCACCAAAACTCTTTGCCAAGCCAGTCCCATGTTGGGTAGGAAATCCAGCAGCCAAGTGCACTGCTTCCATGGCACCCCATGGCGGGCGCTGCCCCAGCCCACCTTGAGCAGGTGCTGCAGCCTGTCCAGGTCACAGCGGGTACCAAAGTTGGCCTGGTAGAGGTGCTGGAGGAGCAGCACCAGTGTGGAGTGCTGGGGGGGCTCACTGGAGCTCAGCTTCTCAGCGATGGACAGGAACTCACTCTGGACCTCTGAGCGATTCAGCAGCAGCACCGTGCTGTGGACATGGACACCAGTCAGGCCAGGACACTGAACCCACCCAGAGCTTCATCCCAGCAGCCACATGGCCTCACAGCACATGAGTGAACTCGAAACATTTCCCTCCTGAAGGTGCAGCTCTGAGGAGGGCACGGGTCTGCGTCCCAGCCTCGTTTCTCTATTTACAAATGAGGATTGGCAGGGAAAGGTTCAGCCATGGAATAAGGTGCAAAGTCTGACTGCTCAGAGCTGCAGGGCTTTCACTCCTTGCTGCACTGGGGCTGGAATGGATTCACTCCTGGCTCCCAAAATCATGGATCACAGCATTTCCCAGCTGCTCCCCAACATCTGCTGAGATCAGCAGCACCTTGGGGAGGAGACTTTGCCTTCCCCAGTATCTGCAGCCCTCCAGGGTCACTGGCATGGGGAGCCCAAAGATCCTGTCCTCCCAAGGCTCTGGAAATGCCCCAGCCGCTCTCCTCACCCTTCCCACAGCTCAGCCCAGCTCCCCAGCCCTCCTCCCTGGCCCCTGGGAGATGCTGCAGCAGTGCCAACCCATGGGGATGCCCCAGGGAGCCCCCAGCAGTGCCCATGGCCACACTTACACTGTGGAGCTCTGGTAGTTCTTCACAGGCAGCCCCTGCTCCGTCCTCACCAGCCTCTGGAATGTGATCCCTGGGGGAGAGCAGAGCAGTGAGGCACAGAACACCTGCAGGCTGCTCTGCCCAGCAGCACCGAGCTGGCTCTGCCCCCCAGGGCAGCACTGAGCTGGCAGAGCCCTGCCTGGAGCAGGAATGGCAGCATTAAGAGTCCTCTGGGACAAGGCACAGCCACCGTGTGAGGGGCCAGGCTGGGAGCAAGGGAACTCAGGATGTGAAGGGTGAAAACCCAGAGTGATGGGAAATCACCCACAGGATGGGACAGGAGACCTGCTCCAGCCCCAGTCCCTGCTGCCCCACTGCTGGTGTGGGATGGGAATTCCATGGATGACATTTAGCAGCTGCTCCCCCTCATTTTAGCCCCCCAGCCCCACAGGGCCAGCAAGTCAGCACCACCTCCTCTGCTGCAGGGATGGAGCCCAGATTGATGCAGCAGGAGAGGAGGTGGTGTGGGCAGCCACAGCCTGGGTGCCCCCCTGGGACTGTCCCCAGGACACTAGGTGACATCCCATGGATGTGGGCTGGGTGCCAACAGCAGGGCCCTGTCACCCCAGAGAGCAACACAGTGGCACAGCTTGGGAAAGCTTTATGGCATCAGCAAGATCCAGCCCTTATCAATGCAGGGAGCCACATCCCACCTAGCTCAGCACCCACGGGGGGCCCACCCTGATCCACAGCACTGACCCCTCCTGCAGGGGTGCCCCCGGGTGCAGATCAAAGCTGTTGCACTGCTGGCAAATATTGACAGCAGCTCAATCTCTGTTAATCTTTACCCTCATCTCAGTACAAAGCTTGGGCCTCAGCCCCCCAGCAGGTCAGGGGGCCATGAAGCAAGCCTAGAGCAGCCTGCAAGGTCCTGGTAGCTGAGCAGAAGGGGACAGCCTCACTGCTTCTGGAGAGGGATTCCCAAAGGCAGCAGCCAGCGCCTCCCACACAGCACCTCTGGGAGGAAATCCACTCTGCTGTGGGAGGGGAAAGCTTTTGGGCCAAAGCCCCCCTCCCACAGCCTGGGGCACTGGGGATGGCACAAGAATGGGATGCAGCAACCCCCATCCAGCACCAGAGCTTTCCAGAGGTGTGTGAGGCACAGCCCTGAGCAGAGGCACAGCAGGAAATGACCAGGAGGGGAGTCCCACCAGTGTCCTCAAGGCCCTGTGGCCCTGCAGCTCTGAGGTGAGGCTGGGTACAGCCAGACCCTGCCTGGTGGCCATGGCCATTTGTGCTGGGGGTAAAGCAGCCAGTCCAGAGCTCCCGCTGCACAGGTTGGGATTTTTCCATCATTCTGTTCCTTTGAAAACACCTTTCATCTCATCCCCAGGTTCCCATCTCATGGGAATTGCTGCCCTGACAGAGAGCCTGCATTTCACATCCCCCAGGGCTCCCCAAAACACCTTCCCTGTTTGAGGGAGAGGGGAACACCCCCAGCCACAGCCACATCCCCCTCCCAGGCCTCCCAAACCCTGCCCAGGATTAAACACGGGCTGCAATGTGCTCTGTGTGATAACAGCTCTTCAAAAGCTCCCAAAAGGCAGGGAGATTAGGAAAAAAGGCTTTGAGAAATAATTGGAAGAGCTGCTCCATTGGGAACCACAGGACATCCACAAGGAGTCCTTAATTAAGAGGAGCACTGGTGCTGCCCGTGCATGTGCCCAGAGCTGGGTCACAAGGAGTGTCTGGGCTGGAAAGAACAATCCAGGGAATCCCTCAGCCCTATGGAAATCTCCATGGAAGAGCAGGTTTGGAGGCTCCAGCCACCCTGATGCCCATGAACAGCCCCACTGTTGTTCCCCCACTGAGCACCTCACACAAAGGGCGGGCTGGGGGGAGCAGCCAGCACGTGATCTGCTGGGGAAAAGACCCTCCAGACTGAAAGCCAGCCAGGAAATCACTACCCATGTGGCTAATTGCCTCAGATCCACAGCTGGGAGACCCTGGGATGCTCCTTGCACACAAAGGACCCACCAAAAACACCATCCTACCCTTCTCCTCCAGAGAATTCCAGACCACCCGGGAATACCATCCTAGGGAGGAGGGAGGGCAGGGTCCTGACCCCTGGGAAAGCTGAGGTTTGGGATGGACACTGCACTCCCAGGAGTCAGGAACCAAGCACGAATGAAACGGGAGCAGCAGGGGGACAAACTCCGGGGCTGGGCTGGGTTTGGCACCAGGGCAGAGCAGGAGCACTCACCTGGCGCCTTGAGCTCATTGCTGATGAAGGTGAGCAGCTCCCGGAAGGTGTCACAGTAGGGCACAGGCCACGTCAGGAAGCTGTGGTAAACACTGGCAGCTTTCAGGAGCAGATCTGAGCCAGGTGGGAAGTGAGGAGCCTGTGGGAACAGGGACAGGAGGTTCGAGAAGAGCAAAGACCCCGAGGGCTGTGTGAGAACTCCAGAGTTTAGGCTGGAAGCAAAGCAGAGGTTCCCCCTGCACCACCCAATCTCCTCCCAAGGAAGGGCCACAGGATCCCCCCTGGGCACAGCTCCACGAAGCTCCTTCCCAACCTCCCCAAGTGAGGCTCACATGCCCAAGCCTAAATATAAATTCCTTTTTAAGCCCTGCAAGCCGTACAGATGAATTCCATACAGCCTGTGCTTGTGCAGGATCTGGCAGCAATGATTTCCTTGGGATAACGATGCATTGTGCTGGGAATAATAATAAAAAAAAAAGTATTTCCTGAGAAGGCTCAATTCTCTGCTCCTTTTCATTCACGTTGCCTGTGTGTTTTGCCCAGCTATAAAGAGTAAAGAAAAAAATACCACTTTATTGTCCATCTCTCTCTGATTAGCCCAGCCGTAAAAAAATAGCATCAAGACCCCTGAGACTCATTTTTTTTTGTTTCTTGGCTTGTGCAATGGATGCTTGATCCCTCTAGATTCATACAGAATCTTTATTTTTTGGATGCACTGATGAAAGCAGGCTGGGCTGTTCCAGCCAAAGCCACCCTGATTTTGGTGCCTGCCCCGGGCTGGGGTGGCTGCAGCAGCCTCAGGACTTACATAGAGCACGGCAGAGTAGAAGAGCAGAGCCAGGGGCATCACCAGGTCGTAGTCACACCTCTCCTGCACCTGTGGGAACAGCCCGAGGGCACGGGGATGAGCTGCTGGCCAGGAGCTCTGCCCAAAACATCCCTGGAGACTGCAGCCCCCAGTTCCCACCACGCCCAGGAGATTCCCTCATCTCTGTGGGAAAACCAACCCCAAAGCCCCACCCAACCCCCTGCACGATCTCATGACCCCGAACCCCCACCCAGCTTTGCCAAAGCCCATCCTGAGCAAGCCATGGATCTGCCAATACCTTGGAGCCTGCAGCTCCCACTGGCAGCCCCCACTCACCTCTTTGGTCTTGCCCAGGATCTTCTCCACCAGGATGAGGTAGTTGCTGGCGTCCCGGCTCACCAGCTCCTGCAGGCTCCAGCAGTTCAGGCACAGCCCGGCTGTGGAGACACAGAGCCGCGGTCACTCCCGAGCCGCGGTCACTCCCCGAGCCACGGTCACTCCCCGAGCCGCGGTCACTCCAGAGCCGCGGTCACTCCCCGGAGCCGCGGTCACTCCAGAGCCGCGGTCACTCCCCGGAGCCGCGGTCACTCCCCGAGCCGCGGTCACTCCCCGAGCCGCGGTCACTCCCCGAGCCGCGGTCACTCCCCGAGCCGCGGTCACTCCCCGGAGCCGCGGTCACTCCCGGCCCGACTGTCCTGGACACCACAGCGATAATGAAACTCTTGTTTGTAACTTGGGGCAGGGTGTGACAACATCCCCAGAAAGGCAGGAGGGGACAGCTCTGGGCTCTGCTTTCCTGGAATCTTTCCTGCCACCACAGTGACCAAACGCTTCCCACTCCTGCACAGGGTGGGATGGGGGCTGCAGCCCCTCAGGGCTGGGGGTCCTGGGGGTCCCCAGCAGCAGCACCAAGGCTGGGGCAGAGCAAAGCCACCAACACCCAGCCAGGGCACGCTGCAGATTCCTGGCAGAGCACAAATCCTTGGGATGAGATTTTTGAGGTGCAAAACACCCAAAATTCTCCCAGGAATGTCAGGTCCTTCTGCAAAAGCCCATGAGAGCCACAGGAAGGGGCCTGGGAGCCACGGGAAATCACCGGGATGGGACTGACAGGGACTTGGCACAGCTGTCCCCAGCACAGACCCCAGCCCCGAGCACCTCAATCTTTCCTAACGAGCTGCAGAAGTGATGGAGTCCTTGTGTAAAAGCTTCACCAACACAAAGAGCAGCGCCGAGGGGCTGTGAGTGACACGGGAACTGATTGATGGTAATTGCAGGAGAGGTGAGTTCCGGGCACACAATGACCTGCTTGGCCACAGGGGCTCCTCTGGCCACGAGCTGTCATCGTGCCAAGCACGAGGTCACACTTCCAGGAACCAGGAATGTGGGTCACACTTCAGGGCCTGCTTCCCAAAGCAGAGGAAAAGAAAAGGACACAGGAATCTGGGACAGAACTGCCCCAACCAATCCCCCAGATAATGCTACAGCATGGAAGTGACATCGCTGCAGTGGCTGGGATTGGGATGGCAAAGGGATTCCTCTGGGATTTGGCAGCAGGTAGGATCCTGTCTGCATCTCTTTGTTGATCTTGTAGGGAAAAAGAAAAGTAGAAAGGGTTGAGAGAACTGCACAGACCAAAAGGAATCAGAATCTGAGAGCCCCCAGATTCTTTCATCCACAAGAGGGTTTTGCAGTGATTTAATCACAGCTCACAGACACAGCTATGAGGCAGAAAGGTCAGAATGACATTCAGAAATTATTTCTGCTCACTGCTGCTCTGCCCTCACCATGTCAGCCCCAATCCCTTCACAGCCCCCTGAGCAAGGCTCCGCTCTTTGTGGCCTCCACAGTACCTGAGCCAGGGTTAAACTGATAACAACACCTCTGTGCTGTGTGTGACAGGGCAGCAGAGATCACAGCCCTGCCCTGGGGGCCGCCAGCATCACGAAGAGCTGGCTGATGGCACAAAGGAGCCTTTCCTCGTGCTCAACAAAGCCTTCTCCTCTCCCCAGCTTCCTCAGGGACAGCTGGCAACATGCACGGCTGCCCTGCTGAGTCTTTACATGGGTCAGACCTGACGTGGCCTGTTCAGGGTCCTGGAACACCTTCCTATTCCAGCAAAATGTCCAGGAGGACTGAGCAGGTTGGATGCCACCTCTGACTCTGAGCACTGGAAGGGAAAAGGCCTCCAGCAGCACCGGCAGCTCCCCCTAGCCCAGAGAGGGTGCTGGGTGAGACACAGGCCCAGGTGGATCACACAGAGAAGTCCATGTTGGTCACCTACCAGCCCATCTGCTGGACACAGCGTCCCTGCTAAGGCCGTGGAGACACCTTTCCAGAGCGTGGTAGATCCTGTCCTCTGTGCACGTGGTGTGCTGCATTTTAATTCATCTCCTGCATCAAAGGGG
This sequence comes from Parus major, assembly GCF_001522545.3. Lineage (NCBI taxonomy): Eukaryota > Metazoa > Chordata > Aves > Passeriformes > Paridae > Parus > Parus major. Next base: position 10,875,699 of record NC_031786.1, on the reverse strand, counting down.
AAAGAAGGAGAAGAGTTAATAACGCCCTTGATGGCTCCAGGGGTCACTGGCAACGGTCACAAGCCCACCCCAAGTGGCCACGGAAGGCTGCAGAACCATCCCCTTGTTGCCACACAAACAGGAAGGAAAGCTCCATGTGCCTTTGTGGCAATGGTGGAAAACTCCAAGGGGACATGAGGGGACTGGGAAATGATGGGAAATGGTGGCTGCAGCCGTCACACCCAACCTCTCCTCCAGGGCCCAGGGTGCGTCCTGAACCTTGGCTGGCACAGATTGTGCTGGGGAGGAAGGTTTTATCCCACCCAACCTATATCCATCCATCTGGGATGCCAGGAACAGCAACTTCCCAGGGGCACTGCTCCCATGTTCCTGAACAGCTCCCATGCTCCTGACCGTCAGCAAGCACAGCTGACCTGGTGGACATTTCCTCCTCCCCTGCAGCCCTGCAGACCCTGGGGCTGGTGTCCCCCTCTCCAAGGCACAGAGATGGGTCCATCCCACATATTCTTTGCCTCTTGTTTAGAAGCAACACAAATGCTCAAAAATAATTGAGTAAGAAGAAATAAAAGCTGCCAATGCTGCAGAACCACCTGCAAGGCCACCCTGGACAGCACCCACGCCACACACCCACATAATTCCCAAAGATATCCTAAAATGCTCCACTCTCTGCTCATTTGGCCAGCATTTTGTGCCAGTTCCCAGCAGAGGCTTTTCCCACCCAGCCCTGCCCCAGAGCCGCTGTGACCTCGGCAGAGGCTCCACGGCCCTCCCTGCCCCGTGGCCTTGGCAGCTCCCTCAAAAGGGCTCAGGAAAGCTGTGCCTGGCTGCTGAAGCTCCCTGGGAGCACAGGGAGCCACCTCCAGCCCTGCCCCTGCACTGGAGAGAAGCCAGCAGCTCCCCCAAGGTGAGAGCAAGCACACCGTGAGCACTGCTGAGCTGCCCAGCCTGTGCTTCACCCCTTCGACCCAGGCTCCTCTCGTGTGCCACTGCCAAAGCCTGGAACTGGCTCTGCAGCAGAACTTTTATCTGTGCCTGGTGCAAGGAACACTGAGGAACACTCTGGTACCACGTGGAGGAGCAGGGAAATCACAGCCCAGCACCTCGGTCACGCTTGTGGCAGGAGAAGGGCAGTGAGAGCCCAGAGTGACTCACGGACACCTCTGCAACACCCGGCTCAAAACACAGTTCAGTCCTCGAGGGGAGCACCACACAGCAACCCCACCATCCCTTCCCTCATGTCCTGGCACACAACAGGCAGGGAATTTAAAATAAAATACACCCCAGACTTTGCCATAACCTTCAAACCACAGAACGCACTCTTTGGGTGGTTTTCCCTGCTGTGCCACAGACCACACGTGAACCTGAACCTCCTCTGCCAGGGCAGTGCTTATGGAAGCATTTTCTGTGGGAAAGGCCTCGCTTTGTCCACCACAAGGCAGCAGAAACTCTGCAACCTTTTCTGATGTCTCCTCCTTGCCACCCACGCTGAGCACAATGACAGGGCAGGGGACAGCTCTGGAGAGCATAATCTGACTTTCAGGAGCCCTGTTGAACATCTTGAGAACACCAAGAAAAACAAGAGCAGAGGTCAAGGGTTTGGAAAATGCTTTGCTTTTTATGAGGGTGTTGAGCACCTCGACATGACACCACCCCAGGGATGGCACAGCCCTCTCCACACAGCAGGGACAGCCTCTGGCTTTGAGAGCCCCAAGTCCTCAGAGAAACCCATCTGCCTCAAGGTTGTGCCCCATTTTCAACAGATGCCCAACAATTCCCAGCGCCAGGGCTCAGGGCAAGGTTGAATTCATCCCCTCTGAAGGTGTGAGTGCCTGGAAGGGCAATTTATAATAATTAATTTATAATAATTTTCTAAAAAAAAATAAAAATACACTGATTAAAGTGAGTGAGAAAAGGCCCAGCACACCAAAGCTCAGCTTGGGAAGTATCCTAAGATTATTTGTGAAATTGTCCTTGCATGGGTGCCAGATCCTTGGGGAATTTCCATCCAAGATTGCTTAGTTAAAGAGGCTTCATTCATCTCTCTGGGCCACAAAGGTGAACAGACAAATATTTCTGTTAATTAACACCAAACCAGTAAACATTTCCCCCTTGGTGGGAAGTGGGAATTTGCTGACCACTGGTTTTAGATTTTCCCATGTCCTGCTTGAAGGAAAAAAAAAAATCAAATAAAGAAATAAAGAAAAAAAATATTAAATAGTATGAAAAATAATTAGCAACAAACAAAGTCTTTTCCTGCTGAGCTGTGAAGCCTGAGGTCACGGGAAGCCCTTGGGTAATCTCAGCTCCCTGGCAGGGACTTTTCATTCAGCTGGGACCCACTGGGGTTTCCCCACTTGCCTTTAGTGCCCTGGGACCTTCCCCTTCCAGGGCTTTTCTGCTGCTCAGGACTCGTGTCCAGGAGGTCCCTCAGCAGCCAAGGTGACAGCAGCAGCAGCAGCTCTGGCACGGCTGGGACAGGGCACAGAGCTGCCTTGCCTGTCCCATCTTCGACACTCAAAGGACTTCTCTGAGCTCCTCCTGCAGAGGCAGAGCCCAGGACAGCCCCCAGGAGATGAGAACAGAGGGAAGAGCTTGAAGATCCAAAATTAAGGTGTGAAGAGGATCAGACCCCCCTTGCAGGATGCCTCTGACCCCCCCAGCAGAGCAAATTCCTGGAGCCAGCACCTCAGGCAGCAAATGCTCCAAAACCTGGAATGTCAGGTCCCAGGCAGGAACAGAACAAGCTGAGATCTCCCCTCCCACAGCAAATCCCAGCAGCATCTCCGAGGGACTCCGAGGGAGGAAAGCACCTGACAAAGACCTTTCCAGAGGGAATCCTGCAGCAGGGAAGTGCCACTGCAGCCCCGGCACTGGGGACAGCCCGCAGGTACTCTTGCCCTTTCCTGCCCGGATTGCTCTGGGGCTGAGCATCCTGAGGAAACAGAGAGGGAAAACAAAGCCCTGGGGCCTTGGGAGCAGCTCTGAATGCTCTGCCCAGGTATGGGGACAGTGGCAGCAGCTGGAGGGACACAGATTCCTTGCCTGGGCTGCTGCCAGGATGTGCTCCAGCACCTGCATTTATGCTGCTGGAGGGCTTTGGGCCCAGGGGGGACCAGAACAAGCCTGATGAGGCTGAAGGAAACAGGAGCTTGGGTTGATGCTGCGCCAAAAGGAAAATCACTTAATTTGGTTTAAAGCAAAGGGACCCCACCCAGAGATTTTTTCAAGGTAAGATCCTGATACAAGCTCCGCAGAAAGGTCATAAACTCCTCTGAGCTCCACCTCAGCTTTCTGCCTCCTCCAGTTCATCCTCCAAAGGGGCAGGACAGGAGCCTTGGGAGACTCATCCTCACTGCAGAGGGAGAGCTGGATTTGGAGCAGTGCCCTGGGCACAGAGCCATGCCAGGCAGGGCAGCAGCACGTGCCTGGTGCCCGCTCCTCCCGTGGAACTGCTCTTCTTAGATTACAGAGGAAAATCCTGGCTTCAGCTGTTTGTGTGCAAGATTTTACTGCCTCCCCTCCACCCCATGCAGGAGCCAAAGATAGAAACCCAGAGCGAGGGAGGGAGCAGCTGGAGGAAGCCTTTGTAGAACACGGGGCAGTGCGGGGAGAAAGCTGCGATTTTCAAGAAAAGCTTCAGCCTCAGCGTTCATCAGGCAGGCGAGAGCTCTGCACGGAATGGAGATGAGGGCGATAAGATGTTCGCTCAAACCACACAAAGGCAGGGTAGCAGGAGATCCAGGAGGCTGCTGGTTTGACAAACATCCTCTCAGGGCGCCTGCAGAGCAGGCTGTGCCCTCCAAACCCACGAACCTTGTAGGGCTGTGTTCCCATCCCACTGAGCGGGGCAGAGGCTGCTGTGATGCTGAGGACACACCGAGCCATGGCAGGGACAGGACAGTCACTCCTTGGGCTCCAACCCTTGCTCCACGGAGCCCCCACTCCCTGAACTAACAGGGAAGAGGCAGCAGAGGAGGAACACAGAGAATCTCTTCCAAAGAGCAGTTTAGGCAGTGATTTCATCTTAAAGCAGAAGATGAAACTCCTGCCACAAGAAGAAAATCGAATTCTGGAATAACAAGAGAACCTGTGCCTGCAGGATAACGGTGCTGAGGGGCAGGAATGACACAGGACATCCCATTGCTCACAGGAGGAAGCTAAATCCTGAGTTACTAGTGGGAAATGGTGTTTTGGGAAGAGAGGAGGTACCTGGCAGCTCCCTTGAGAGAAAAAAAGGGACCAAGCCCTACCCAGGCAGCCTTTCTGAACTGCAAAGCCTCATTTACACCAAAAAAAGTTAGAATTGGAGAATTTTTAAAGAGCCACAACTGCAGAGCTCCCTCAGAGCCAGAGATCACCCCCTGCTCTCGCTGTCTCTGAGCACTGGGCTGAAGGAGGGGCTCCCACCACGGGGCAGGGATGGCAGCGAACGTGCAAAGTGCTTTTGGAGTCCCTGAGCATCAAACAGCATTTACAGAGCGTGACACGACAGGGGCACAGCAGCAGCCAGGATTTACACTCAGGGCTGGCTGCCTGCTCCCCCTGTGCCAGCTGGGCTCCCACAGTGGGCACTGGGGGGCTGGGGACATCCTTGGCAACAGTGCTGGAAGGGGTGATGAGCCCAGCTCTAGGAACTGAAAGGTAACCTGTGATTTATCCAAGCTGCCAGCAGTACAGTCACACAGCTCTGTGAGCCACGTCCTGCTGCTCAGCTCCTGTGGGGGACGCCCACCACGGGCACTGTGCCCTGCCTGTCCCTCTGCACCAAAGGCAACACCCCAGCAGCAGCCAGCTCAGGGCTGAGGGCTGAGCCAGCACAGATCTACACCCTCAGAGCTGCTTTGCACAAAGAAGCCCAAACTAACGCACAATTCCCGCTGCCATGAGCAGATGGGGAGGCACCTTCTGTGGGAAGGCACAACCGTGCCTTCCATGGCCAGGGCACAGAGATTCCTGTCAGACAGTGGGGAAGTGAAGCCTGACCTAAGAACTGCACATGTGTGGTCAGTTCTGCTGCTGCTCTGTCTGCTGGGCTGACCATGGCCACGCAGCACCAGGATGTGGCAGAGAGATCTGCAGTCAGAGGGGGAAGGTCTCCAACTTAGGAAAGAGCTTCAAAACAATCTGCAACCAAAGGATGGATCATCACCCAAACAAGGGACAAACAACAGCTAGGAAAGGCAGAAGGAAGAGAAGTGCTCTGCCTGAGGTGAGCAGCCTCTGGTCACCAACCAGCAAACCCACACTAAAGGCATCAAACCAGCTGAAGTCTGGAGGTGGGGAGAACTGTGTGCCCTGGGTGCCAGACAGGGGCGAAATCCCAAATCCAGACATGGTCTCACCCCAGACCAGGCAGGATTGACTCTTCTCGCTCAGGGTCTCTCAGGGAGGGGAGAAGCCAGTAAGCTCTGAGAGGCAGCGAGACCCAGGCAGGGCGAGAAGGGGACAGGGGACAGCAGAGCCGCACGCATGTGACACCAGCAGCGCTCAGCACCGCGGTGTAACCCCAAACAATGCCACCCAAAAGCCCCAAATCCCCTGCCCGCAGCCAGGGGAGGGGTGACCCTGCTGTGGGACCAGCCCGAGCTGCAGAGGGGAGAGGCTGCCAGGGCTCAGAGCTCGAGCCATCAGCAGCACTTTTATCACCCCAGCCTCTCCCCACAGAGCCCAGCCTTGGGATCAGAGCAGGAAACCCACAGCAGGCTCAGAAAAGCCCAAGACGAGTCAGCCCCACTCAAAGCCCTCCAGCCAAACCTTTGGTGTCACTGCAAAGGGGAGTTATCCAATGGGATCTCCCGAATTCCAGCCCCAAAATTACCTGCGTTAGCAGCCAGAGCTCAAGGCTGGGCTTGGGAGGTGAAGGGTCTGTCAACGCCAAAAAAATAAACCCAAGAGGTGCAAATAAACAGCAACAGCTCCAGAGAGTAACTGCCTTTGTTTGGGGGATTTGGAGACAAAGGTTCCACTGAAAGAAAGGAAAAAAATCCAAAATATCGGGAGCAGGGTCCCAGCACTGCCCACCTCAGCTGCCCTTTGCTCTGGGATGTGCCATCCTCGAGCTGATGAAATCCCAGAGATGTTGCTGGAGCATCAGGAACAGGACTCACACCACTCCCAGGGTGAAACAAGCCTGTGGGGGCTCCCAGCATCATGAACTTGCTGCCAAGGAGACACCTTTGCCACATCCTTCCTGCAGGTCAGCACAGGAGGAGGCCTCAGGAGCAGCCTTGGTGATAACGGAGATGCTTGACCTGAAATTTGGGACTGAGTCATCCCAAGGGTGTGCAACCAAAGCAGCAAACTGAATCACAGGAGAAGCAGAACCAGGACTGCAAGAGACTCAGCAGAAAGAACAAAATAATCCCAGAAACTGTTCTGAGGTGAGGGAATTCCTCAGTGAATGAAGAGGATGTCAAAAAAATTAATCTGCCTGGAGGGTACACAAGGAGAGATGTGGAGTCCCTCAAGGAGTCAGAACATAACCTTGCAACTCATCATTTCAAAACAGTTTGTCCTCATCTGACTGTGATTCAAAAAGCAAAAATCAAGCCAAAAAAAATGAAACTTCTCGCTTGTGATCAAAGGTGACATTTTGCTCCACACACCAGTTTAGACTCACATGGCAAAGAGCAAGCCCCCAGCAGGCCAGCTCTCCCTGGGACCAGCTAGGAGAATTGGTGCCCAGGTGGGAACCTGCCCCCAGGGACGTTCCTGTGCTGGTTTGCCCTTCTGCAGCATCCCTGAGACATCTGAAATCTGGAGCTCTAACTGTACTCCTGTGTCTCCAGAACTCCCAGTCACTGCCACTCATTTCCACTCCCTGTAGAAACACTCGTGGCTTCCTGGGATCAGGGACAAAGCATTAACCCTAAGGGCAGGTGAAACACCTGGATCAGAGTGGGGAACTTCCCTGCAGCTGCCCCTGCACAGGAGCAGAATTCCTGCCCTGGCCAGTGCCCTGAGCAGAGCCCGGGCAGGGGCTGAAGTCTCTTCCCTAGGGATATTCCAGAGGTGCTCTGGGTTGTTCCTGCTGGAGATGAGCCACCGGGATCCCAAGGGCACCTTAAACCCTGAGCATTTCCCCCTCAGAGCTGCTATAAAATCCAGTCACCAGAATTATCCTGTGCTTGTCTCAGCTTTTCCACCTTTTCTATTTTAACCTGCAGAACTCACAGCTCAGCTCACACCTGGATTCAGCTGAGCACTCGGGACCAGTTCTGGGAGGTTTTTCAACACTTAATTTTTTAAAAATAGAAACAGCTTGGGCAAAGCGAGGTCACTGTCCCAGCACAGAGGGAGGCTCAAGGCACATCCACACTTCCCACCTCAGCTCTCCTGGGCTGGCAGTAACTCATTCCCCATCTCACTTACCTCCGGGGAGACCTCACGTTATTTCTGTGCTTTTTAACTTCAGAATGTGAACCCAGAACAGCTGAGGTTATTCTGCCGGAGTCCAGGCTGCTGGCTCCCAGCTGCAGCTCCCGGCTCGCCCCCAGCAGGGATCAAAGGCTCTGCGAGCTGACAGGGGTCACCTCCCGGCAAGTCCAGCTCCCTCTGGGAATACGCTGCACTCTCCCAATTAGCAGGGGAGGTGTAAAGAGGCGGCTAATTAGCCGGCCTGGCCCCCGTGCTATCAGGGCAGGCAGCTAGCGGCAATGCGCGGGGGATCAGCGCTCGCTGCTGCTCCTGCGTGGGTACAACACAGAGCGCTCTCGCTCACAGCTCTGAGACACCTCACAGATACTTCTGCTCTCCTCCCCCAGCTCCAAAACTCCTTCCAGGAACCACAGCAGCTCTGTCCCGCACACCCTGCCGGGCAGCGCTTGAGCAGCTTTGTTTGTGCATAAACATGGAAAAGTGGGATCAGTGACTTGCCCGTGGTGTTCCGGGGATGAGGAGCTCCTCCAGCCTGGGGGGTTATCCTAAAGCTCTGTGTTTCACAGAGTTTGTTGGGTTTTTTCCCTCCCCCAGGTGGATCTGTAACTCAGCAGTGCTGGGAGCAGCCTCCAGCGTGTCCCAGTGCCCAAGAAGGGGTGACAAGGCCCCAGCACTGGCCACCCTCCTGGACTGCTCAGCCCCTACACCGAGACAGCACAAGCTGGTGCTGCCCAGTGCTCCCAAGAGGGAACCACAAGTCCACAATCAAAGCCCAGCATTCAGTGAGACCTCTCTGTGTCTCAGTTTCCCTCCAACAGGGGCTGCAGAGGCTCCTGCTCAGCACAGTTCCCCAGCTACAAAGCAGTGGCAGGTAAAGATGAACCAGAACTTTCCTTCATCCTCTCACTTTTATCTCCTATTGTAACCTTCCCAATCTCATTTATAAACCTGGCAAAAGGCAAAGCTGGCAGAGCAGGTCATGCCAAGAAAGCATTTTTATAATGCATAAAAACATCCTCATACTTCACCGAGGTTATTTCTAACCCACAAGAACCACTTGCCTTAACCAAGATATCCTGCACCCAGCACGGTACCCAGGCACCATCCTCAAACTCGAGCAGCAAAACAATGACACACAGCCAGAACTGCCCATGCAGCAGCAAATTGCAGAAATAAAGCTACACATGAGAAAACCATGTGTTCCCAGCAGCAGTGCAAGCAGGGGAGCTGTGGATTTGACCACTGGGACCAGAACTGCCTTGGAACTGGGTTGTTTTTATTTTTTTAAACCCTAAATTTCTAAGAAACAAAATACAGAACTGCCTTGCCCAGACTCTTGCTGCTGCAGCAAGCACTCAGCTCAGTAAATCTAATTAATGAGCCAGGAAAAGTGTCACTCGTTTGCTAACTACTGCACCCAGGGCTGCCAAACAGACAGATAAAGGATTTAGCTGGAGCCTATTCCAGCCAAAGGAGCTGGGAACCTGGCAGGGAGAGCAGGAGATTAGAGGGGGCTGAAAAGAAAAGGAGAGGAGGGGGAAAGAAAAAAAAATATCCCGCTAGATTAGCACTTTGCAAATGCAAGCATGTAAATCAGCTTAGGTTTGATATAATGCCACCCTTGTGAGCATCTGGGCACAGCAGCGCACAGGGCCCGGCTGAGCTCGGCTTTATTTGGGCTCGGGAGTCCCACGCCAGCAGCTCCCTGACAAAAACAGCAGTTTTGTTTTTACCAGCTCTGGAAGTTCGCACAGGAAGCCAATTAGGGGAGACCTGGGAACAGAGGAAGATTCATAATTGCAATTAAGGCTTCAAAGTGCTGATCCCAAGCGCGGCCATTACAGATCAAGCTGGGGGAGGGAAAAAACCAACAAACTCTTTGAAACATTGGGATACCCCCCAAGCTGGAAGAGCTCCTCAGCCCCAGAAAGAGGCAGCACCTGGCAGAGAAGGACTCAGCTCTGAGGGGCCCACACAGGACCAGGAGATTTGGGGTTAATCTGCATCGAAGGGATCCAACGTCTGTCCCTTACTGCTGCTCCTTCATCCACACTCCTTCATCCCATCCCATCCACAGATGTCCTCATGGCTCTGGCCCCAGCCATGGATCTGCTGCTCAACCGTGCCGCTGGCAGGAGAAAGGGTTGAGAAAAGCTGAGAAAAGGAAACTCACCCAAGGTGTCAGGGCCACTCCCTGGAGATGTGGGGAGAGCACAGAGCAGCTGTAGCAGCTCCTGTGCCACTCAGGACAGCTCCACTCTGCCCGTGCCTGCTGCCAGCCCTCACAGACACTTCCCTGTGCTGACACCTCCTCTCCTCACAGGCTCCCAGCTTTCTCTGCAGCCCCTCCCAGCATCTCAGAACAGCTGGAGAACACAGCAGGCTGCTGTGGGACCCCAGAGCCCACGGGGACAAGGTGACCTCCCCCAGTCACCTCCATCCACAGCACGTCCCAAACCGCTGCTGCTCTCCCCCACGGGTCCAACTCCTCCTCTCCCTCCTCAGCTGCCCTGGGGAGTTGCTCAGGGAGGCTCAAAATCTGTGGTGTGACCTTGGAAAGTCCTTTGTGTCTCTGGAAATACACTGGCTCTGGGTTTTTTTGCATAAACTACTCACCCTGGGATGTTTTGCCCTAGTGCTGAGCACTCAGGGCTTGGTAATCAAATTAGGTCAAAGAAAATCCCAGCCAAAAGCCCAGCAGCCTCAGTGGGAAGAGCCAAGAGCATCCCCATGGGCATAGCCCGGCCAAGGGCTCTCCCTCCCGAGCAGCACAAGAGAATCACCTCCAAGTGGGAATTCTCCTGTGGAAATCAGCAGCACTCCATGAGATCCAAACCAGCCCATGGGCAAGCAAGGACATGGGATGGTGGTTCCCAAGGGTGGAAAAGCGGGAGCAGCCCCCCATCCTCTGGCTCTCCTGACACTCTAAGACTTCCCAGATGAGAAGGAAGCCCCAGGCTGGGATCTGAATCCATCCCCACGCAGATCCCCCTCCCCAGGGACACGGTTTCCAAGACCAACCCACACTTCCGCAATTTCAGAGATCCTCTTCCCCCACCTTCCGCGTGCTGTGCCAAAAGGAGAAGTGCTCTGAGCCAGGGGGAAGTTGTGGCACCCTTTCCTATTTGGGAGGAGGATTTCAGGCTCCTGCCACATCCGAGGGCAGCAGCTCTGGCCACGCTGCGCAATGGGGCTGGCACTGCAGAGGGCCCTGCCTTGGGGCAAAGCAGTTCCAGGAACCTCAACAGTCGTGAGCAAGAAAATACAGAAATAAAGCCCACACACAAATGGTGTGGGCAGAAATAACCAGGCTGTCCCTGGCACTCTCCAGGCTGTCAGATACCCCAGCAGGGCACATGGCCAGGGAGGGCTGGGCACCAAGGCACAGGAAAGCAGCTCCAGGGCCCAGCAAGGACTCTGAGCTCCCCTGAACCATGGCACACGTGGGTAAGCTGGGCTCAGGAAATCCTGGGTGCTGGAGCAGAGCCAGAGCCAAGAGATCCACTCCTCCCTGTGTGTTCATGGAGCTGGATCTTCCCACCTGGTTGCTGAAAGAACAGCACCATCGTGACCAGCTGCTGCCAAGAACAGAAGGAAAGGCTCTTCCCACCACCCATCACCAGAGTTTGCTCCATTTGCTCAGCATGAGGGCTCTGGATGGCAGACTCATGGATCACGCCTTTCCTTGCAGCCATCAAAGCCTGGATTTCTGCTGCTACAATGGAAATTCATCCCCATTTAGCGAAAGATCTCTTGCCTCCCTTCCCCAAGGGGTTTAAGCCCCATTACCAGAAGCTCTCTCCAGCACACCTAAAAGTGGCTCAGCCCTTAACACATTCACTATTCACAAGTTCCTTCTGTAGCCAGAGAGGCATCTCGAGGTATTTTCAGAGGGAATTTCCATGAGCACTGGAATTACAGTGCATTAATTAGCAGGAAGAGCATCCCAACAGACACCAGGTCAGACCACACACACTCAGAATTTATACCTCATTGGGAATTACTGAGGGAACAGATCTGCCACCTCCAAGGGCTTCCATCCTCCCTGAAAAACGAGGAAAATTGACTTTCTCAGCTGGACCAAGTCATCAGAGACAGCAGAGCTCACTGGGGGCTCTACAGACAGGTGGAGAAGGAAACTCAAGGCCCTTGTCCAGCCCTGATAGTCTGGGGCAGAGCCAGAGGGAAGAAATAAGGGCTGGTGAATATTTGCTCTTCTGGGATAAACCACAAAGAAAACTTGGCTGCATTTGGTATCAGTGGCCATTTATTCTCCTCACAAACAATGCAGCCTCAGCCTTTCAGATGGGGCAGCCTGAATCTGAGGGATGGAGTTGCCTGTGTGAAAGGCCTGGTAAGATCAGAGAGAGTTTTAAGTTCGTAGGTCACATGGACAGGCAGATTCACCTTCCTGAGCCATTTAGGTCTCTCCTGAGGTAGTTCATGCCCTGGCCAGCCTCTCCTGTCCCACTGGGTACAAATTACCGGCAAGGAGGTGTGGGGCAGGTCAGGCTGGGACGTGGCTTCCCACAGCTCCCACTGCAGCAGAGCACGAGGAGCTGCAGCCCAGAGCAACAGCCCCAGAGGAGCAGCTCAGGTTCCATCATTGCTGAGCACCACAGCCCCACCACAGGAGGGGATTCAGCAGGAAAACCCAGTTCCCCTCCAAAAACTCCCCAGAGCGCTCAGAGAGGGAGAAACCACTGCAGGGGTCAAGTTGAGGCTCACCAGCAGCTAAAGAAGGAAACTGCCCCTGCTGGCCTACAAAATTCTGATCTTGACAAGGATTCAGTTGAATTCAGCTGTCCAGGGCTGGCTGTGGGTGGTCAGGAGCACTGTGCTCCCTAAGGAGTTTGTGGATAGCGTGCTTTGGGTTGGAAGGGACCCTGTCATCTTTGTGAACTTCTGCCCAGCCAACAGCACACGAGGCACAGCAGCCAGCACTCCTGGTGTCCCGTTCCTTGCAACGTCAGCAAGGCCAGAAACCTCAGGGTTATCATCCTAAACCCCAAGAAATGATGGAGTTGGAGCAAGGGGGAAAACCAATAACTCATGCAGTGGCCTTGGAGCACCCCATCAGCTCCTCGCTCTGCTGGGGAGCTCCGTGCTGGCTCCAGGTCTGTCCAGGGACAGGAGTCATTGCCTCCAACTTTACCTATGCAAAACTGAGGTGATCAAACAAATTATCATCTCCAGACACAGAGCACCTGCTGTGGAGGGCAGCTCACCCCAGCCAGCTGGAATTCCTCTTCAGGGCAGTCTAAGTGGAATCTTTAGGCCTTTTAGGCCATCCCCAAGCAAGACAGCTCCCATCCTTACTCTCCTGAGCTGCTTCCCACCCGCACAACAGGAATAATCCCACTTCCTTTCTTTGCCAGCAGTTGCACAACCAAATGTTTCAAAGCCCATAAGAAGCTCAGATAATGCAATTATGGGAACATGGAAATTGCAGCCAGGCTTAGTTTGGGTTTTATTTCTTTCATGCCCAAATCCAGTTCATATCAAACAAAAGTGGAGCCCAGCATTTGTACAGGTGATTTTGTCTGCTGAGGACCCTCAGGATTCCTTGCTAGAATTCCACCTCCAGGAAGCCAGGTGCAAAATCTGAGTGCCACAGGTCAGAATGAGCAGCCTTCCAACAATCACCACTCTAAAAACCTCTGCTCCAAGTGATTGCCACCTTTGAAGGTGGAGTGTGCACTTTAAACCTTCCTGAGGTCGAGTTTTGGCAGGTATTTCACTGATGAGTGAAACAGAGAGCTGATAATGCAGAAAACACAAATTAAAGAAAATAAAGGCATCATTATTTAGTCATTTGGAGCACCTGAGGGGTGGCAACAAACAACCAGGGACATCAACAGCCTGGAATGTGTGGGACAGGGCAGCACAGGTCTCATTTCCACAGCCAGGATGCATTGGCTCTTCAGCCAAGAGCAAAATTCCCATCAGCTCTGGCAGGACCAGGCACAAAACCACACCTGAGCTTATTCAAAAACTCCCTGTTCCTCTAACCAAGCACCTCCCAGCCCTCCTGGAGGGAGATTTACCTCCCACCCACCCTGCCAAGGCTCCTTCAGGACCAGCTCCAGGGAGCTCAGCAGTTGTGTTCAAGTGGGATTTGGAGGCAGAGGAACGGGCAAGGCTCCAGCACCCGAGTGCCCACGGAGGATCTTGGCTGAGAGCTGCAGTCACTGCCTCTCCTCTCAAGTCAACTCCTTTTTCAATCATTTTTTTACAAGGAAAAGTTAGGCAGAGCTTCCCCTAAAACAGACAAAACCCAACCACAACATAATTTGAGTGATTTGGGATGAAACCATCATCCTCTCTTGTCATCCTGGTGATGAACTTCTCATCATAAGATTTCTGATCAGACACCTGCTCCAGGGCCTTGGGCACTTCCAGGGATCCAGGCACCCTGTGCCAAGGTCTGCCCACCCTCACTGGGCTCTGTGAGTTTGGCAAAACTCAGCCAGGGTGAGAGCAGTCTCTTTTTAACTCCTCAAAAACCCCAAGGCCAACAGAAATGACACAGATCTGATGTGAGTAAGAGCAACCCAGTTTTATAGCTCGGTTTTCAGAGAGGAAATGCTCTTGTTCCTGGCAGCAATTCTGAAAACCCCTGGCCACATGATGCAAGTGTTAATTTTGGCCTCTGCCAGTCATTGTCACCACAGTGAAGGCTGAAGTTCTGCCCAGCATCACAGCCAATTCCTGGCTCCAAGTGAAATCCCATGAGGATTTAGGCTGGGGACAGCTGTGGTGTGGTCACGGCCTGACAGGAGCAGAGTGTCACCAGCAGGGTGTGGGGGAAGCCCCAGGGCTCCTCTCTGGGGATGGTGGAAGTTCAGCACAGGAGTTCCTGTGTGTCACCAGAGAGAAGGGGTGGGGGAAAACAAAAAATTCAGCAAGCACATCATTTAGAGGGGAAAAAATGGTGTTTCCCAAAGTACAGCAGCAGCCCAAGCTGTTCCTGCTGAGAAGGAACTGAAGGACACAGCAGTGCCCAGTGATTCCTCCCAACACTCCCCAGGGACAGGGCACAAGGGGATGTCCCTGCTGGGAGGGGGGTCTGTGGTCACTCACCCAGGGTAAAAGTCCATTTTGAGCTGTTTCCATGCTCAGCAGGAGAGCCTCCCAAAAGCCGGTGGGACACCTGGGCCTGGGGTCCATGCCCACACAGCCTCAGTGCTGAGCTCCTCCCATCAACTCCTGGCAGCTGAAGATGCTCCAAGGAAGGGTTTGGGTCAGGAGGGCACCCAGCACCTCCTGTTGCAGGCACGGGCCCTGTGCCACGTTTGCTGCAGCAGCTGCCCTGTCCGAGGGGCCTGGGGAAAATCCCTGCTCCCCTGCAGGTCACATCTGGGTGGCACTGTCACGTTTGGGGCAGCACTGAGCAAAGGGAAACCCCAATACTGCGACAGCAGGAAAGCTTCTCATCACCCACTCTGCATTCCACCGAGCCAGCGCTTTCCTGCGCCTCTCCAAGCCCTCCCCAAGATTTCCTGCACCCCACAAATGTCCTGTGGCTCCTTCCTCCGCTAGCCTGGCTCATAGGGAGGGGTGCTGGGTTGGGACTGTTGCGTTTTTTCTGTTGAAAAAACATCTCCCAGCCTGAAGAGGGGCAGGAACCATCCCAGCAAGGTGGCACAAGGGTCCCTCCCAGAGGGGACCCCAATCCCTGCCCCACTGCCTTCCCCTTGCAGCTCCCTCATGATGCAGGAGGGGAGAGTTGATCCTAATTCCTTCTGGCTGTTTGGAAAAACAAGTTTACACGTGAGATTTCAATTGGCTCTGTCTCTGCTTAACTCCTCCAGCTGTGAAACAAAGTAAGTGAGAGACAAAGCCCTACAAACAAGCAGCGTGACCATTTCTGAGGGCTTTTTGTGAGCTCTAATGCCAAACCCACTAAACAGATTAACTTCCAGCATAAACAAGCAAGTAAATCTTTCCCCCAAGGCCCTGTGTATCCAAAGGAAGCTTTAGAAGTTGCTTCCTGCCATTGTGGAGGCCCTGCTGGGAACCCAGGAGCCTTTTCAGTCCCTGGTTTGGTTGCCCAAACCCTTCAGCCTGCTCCCAGCACCTCTGGCTGCAGCTCCACAAAGGACAGAGGATGGCAGGGACGTTTTCAGCAGTCCCCATCACCCTCAGGACAAGGCTGGGATTCCCAAACCTGACAGGAGGGTGCAAGCCCCACGTGGAGTGGCACAGCCACAGCATCCCCATCACAGTGTAGGGAAGAAGGGAAGTCTCCAAGGGACAGCCCAAGGAGAGGGCATGGCCAGGCCCAGCAGGCTTCATCCCCTGAGCTCCCTCAAACAGCCAGGGCAGCATCCACACATCTTTGTGAGGGGGAACAATGAGCCCAGAGCCTGAAACCTTTCCAAAGGCCGTGTTCCCCTCTGGGAAGCAGCAGGCTCAGTGCTGGAGGCCATTCCCGTGTCCCAGGCGTGCTGGGCTTGCAGAGATGAAGTGGGACAGGCAGCACAAAGGGAAGGTGCTGGCACTGGGGAGGCTGGGGCAGTCCCACCACAGTCCAAGCCCCTGGGCTGTCCTTGCCTGAGGGCAGGGCCCTGAGCTGGACCATCCCTTGAGCTGGCCTTGTACAGCCAGAGCTACATCCCTGGCAGCCCAAAAATCCATGGAGAGCACAAGGCAAGAGGTGCCCCCTTCTCCACATGGAGAACCCATCCATGACTCTCCATCCCCTCTCCCCAGCTCAGGGACTGGATCTGAAGGTGACGCCACAGCCAAAAGTGACACCGAGAGTGACCCAGCTCTGAAGAGCCTCCAGCCAGGCTGGCACAGCCCTCACCTCAGAGCAAGCTCCCAAGTCCCTCCAAGCACCCACCACAGGAGCAGGGAGCTCAGCACATGAATTCCAGCCTCCAGGTCCTCCCAGGATGGGCTGGAGCATCCTGGCACAGGTGCTTTTCTCCCAAAAAGAGAAAAGTCTTTCCCAGTCCAGCCCTGCTCTGGGAGCTGAGCTGACAGTCACTGTAAACACCCCATTTCCAAAGGCGGGTCCCTTCATCCCAAAGCATCACCCTCATGGTGGGGCTCTGGTTGGAGCCCACCTGGGACAGGTGGGAGGGTGTTTAACCCTCACCTGGGGCAGGCAGGAGGGTGTTTAACCCTCACTATCCTCCATCACTTCTAAACTCAGCACCAGGGTGTGGCAGCTCAGGACCATGGGGTTTCCAGGCTCTGGGTCATAAAAGTGGGTTTGCAACCATTCCTCCACACCCTGCAGTTCCCTGAGGGAGCAGCATCAGAGCAGATCAGCCTGGGGACAATCCCCAATTAATGATTACCCCTTGGGAAACATTAACCTTGACGGCTTTGATTGCAACCCAGCTAAGTGATGCCTCGGGCAGGATCGCCACAGCTGGACAAGAAGCAGCAGAGGTCTCTCCCAGGCTGGAATTCCCTCATTCCCACTGCAAAGCCTCCACACCTGAGAGATGCTGTGACTCCTCCAGGCAGCTGCACACTCATATGTATCCATTTATGAGCTTTATCAACACAAAGACACCGAGAATGAAGAAACATTAGCGAAGTTTCACGTGTACAGACTGCCAGGAACAATGAGAAAAGGGAAATGCCACCTGAAAGGATGGGAGCTTGTTTGCCGAGAAGCCTCTGTGCTGAAGGGTTTAAATAGACACAGAGCAAGGGGGGAAGCAGCTGAAAGGGGAAGCGTTTCATCCTAATTTGAGACAACAAAGAATGGGCCTTTGTGGAAGGGATGAAAAACACTTCTGCAGGCTCAGGGCAGCCTTTCCCAAAGCGTGCACACAGCAGCCGTGCCCCATCCACACCGCCCTGCACTGGAACCGGTGAACACGGGAGTGAAAACACCCCGGAGTTCAGAACACACAAACCCTCCATCACAGGACCCAGTCGTGGCAAATTCCTCCCCCGGCAGCTGCTTAGGGCAGTCACAAGATGAGGGTGAAGCTGAGCCCTTCCTGCTCAGACACAGCAGCCGCGAGCAGCGTGACACGGGCCCTGTGCCCCGCAGCCCCAGCACATGGGCTGCTCATGCCAGCTCTGCTCACTTCTGCTTCAACCCACCCCAAAACAAGCACCGGCAGCGTTTGGGGAGTGCCCCAGCTGCTCTCAGCCCAGGCACTGTGGGGATTTCGAGCAATGAAAAACAGCATTTGAGGGGAAGCCAAGGCCCAGCCCCAACCCTCTTACAAATAGAAACAGAGCCCCTGCAGCACCCAGTCATTGATAATTATCACTGGTAATTGCCATTGATAATTGTCACTGTTAATTAATTGTCACTGATAATTGTAACTGGTAATTAATTGTCACAGCTCCACGGCACCGCCCCACGCAGCCAGGGAGCGCTTTGCTATTCCCGGTTTAACTCAGCCAGCGGCTCACGCTCACATCTGCGGGCCAGAACGTTCTCCCAGGCGGGCACAGGTGCGGCGGCAGCCCCGGAGCCGTGCCCGGGCACCCCGATCTTCCAGCCCCGTTCCGGGAAGCGCAGCCCAGCTGCGAGCGCTGAGCTACAGCTGTCCCGGCAGCTCCGGCCTCCAGGCTCGGCTTTACCAAGCCAGGGACTGAATCTGGGTGAGCTCTCAGCCGCTGTAGGTTCGACCAGCTGAGGAGAAACCAGCCCAGCCTCAGGCTCTAAACGCCGGCACCACGCTCCCGGAGCATCGCTCTGCTCCAGACGCACATCTGCCATCCCCGCCAGGAATTCCTGCTGCGCCAGGGAGCCCGGCAGCCACAAGCTGAAGTTGCTTTATTTTCTTCTCTTTTTTTGGTTTTTTTGGTTTTTTTTCCAGTCGCAGAGCTTGAAATCAGAGATGAACAAGTCTGAAGGAGCTCCTGCCTGGCCTCTCATGTATTCCAGATGCACATGCTCCAATCGCCGCTTGCCAAACAGGATACGAGGCGCAAGGAAATAAAGCATTTTATCTTCAAGCTTTTCCAAGAGGGTATTAGAAACAATGGGGAGGAAATACAAAATTAACACTAGAGAAGAGCAATTGGAAGTGCCCTTGCTAGGCTGTTCTTCATTACAAGGCTGCCTATTCAGCGGCTTTCATTAGGAAAATCACATCGCAGAGCCATTCCCAACAGTGTCCCTATTTCCTAATTAGGCTTCGCCAAAGAGCTGCATCTCTCAGTTCCCGCCCGGCACACAATCACAACAATTACCATTTCATTGCACCCGGCCGCCGAAAACACCGCAATTAAAGCATCTGAGGAGTCACACGGGCGCGTCAGCAGGGAGACAAGTTCTCACGTCGTGCTAATTGGCGGCCAAAGACGGATCAGAAGGACGGGAACGGCGGGGTTTGGTCACCGTGCTGGGAAAGGCGCTCGGGAGCTGCGGCCGCTCCCCGGGCTCCCACCCAGGAGGCCGCGGACGGGGCTCGGTGCCAGCGGGGAGAGCTGGTGACAGGTCCTGTCCGCCCCTCCGGATCCTCGGGAATATCCTTGGATCACACCCCCGTCGCCAAACAGCCCTGGGTGGGTCACCTGGAGCCCTCGGTGATGGCTTTGGATGGGTGGGACCCTGTCCTCACACCGGATCTGAGAGACGGGACAAGGATGGGGAGTCCTGAGCCTCTGAGGGAAGCGAAAGCAAAGGAGAGAGGAGGGAAGGAGCTGCAGAGCCTGGATTGCATCCACAGCTCCCGTTTTCCTCCAAGCAGTGACATTTCCAGCCCGAACCAGCAAAGCACAGAGCTGCAATGACGGCAGCCCTGCAAAGCCCAGGGATTTGGGGGGTAGAGCTTCCATAAAAACCTCATCTTCCCTCCCCATCCTCTCACCTGGAAGTTCAAACCGCTGCTGGGAGCAGAGACAAAAGAAGCCTCTCACTGCTAAAAACCACCTGGAGCACTCACCTGATCACTTTCCCCTGACACCCTCAGGCACAATTTTCCACTTGCAGAGGAGTAATGCAAAATTGGGCAGCCCTGCCATGCTCAGCAGGTACCCAAAAACGAGAAGTTGAAACTACTCCAGGGTGAGCTGCAGTATGGTAAAGTCCCTGTGCCACGCTGGGGTGTCCCTGGTCCCTAGCAGAAGCAGAGCACTGATTTTAGCGTCCCTCAGCCCTGGGACTGCTGCAGCACGGGCAGCCCTACCAGAGCAGCTCATCCTGCTGGAGCAGCCACTGCTCCTCTCTGCCAGCACTTGCCACTGCTCTCAGTTCTTCTTTCTCAGTGCAAAACCCACATCTTCATTTTCACCTTCAGCAAAAAGGCACACGGGGTCAGTTTTGGTTTCTGTCCCAGCTGGATGCCCTGGTCTCCATGGGGAGGATGGAAAAGCCAGTGGCACCACCCTACAGCCCAGAGACGTGGGGCTGCCCCTCAGCCAACCAACACCAGCACTCCATATTCTCCTTCTGAAAAGCACCTCCAACACGTCCAACAGGCAGAGGAAAGCCTCTGCCCTGAGCAGGCTGCAGAACCGTCGTGAGCAGGGCAGGGGTGGCCACACAGAGCCAGGGAAGGCAGAACACTGAGCTCTCCCCGCTTCAGTTCAGTGGCACCACATGGCAAGGCTGCAGCTGGCCTTGGCCCACTCTCACATCCCAGCTCCTGCTGGCTCTGCCCAGCTGCTTCCTTCAGAAAGCTGTGGAGCACCCCCAGCATCACCTGAGCCGTCCAGCCTCACGCAGTTACTGTGGCTGAGGGACAGAACCACTGCAACCACTACAGCCGGGCTCTGGCTCCTTATCTTCTCACCTTTCTATATTTGAGCTCTAATCTGAGCAACCCAGAGCTCCAAACCGCTTTGAAACCAGGTTTCGGAAATGCTTTGCAACTCCATCCGAGTTTGTGCCTTGAACAAGAGAAAATAAAACCCAAACACCAAATCAACAGACCTTTCTGACAGCCAGGAAAATGAAAGCCTTGACATCCTGCATAATCCCTGGAGTTTGCAGAGGACTGAGATTTAGAAAATTGACCTAAATGGGAAAACAAAATCAATTGCAGCTGTTCATCATCAGGGCAAGCAGCAGGAGCAGCACCAGCCTGCAGCTGCCTGAGAAGTTTCACTGCACTGGGAGCAGCACAGCCCCGAAACCAGCCCTTGTCGAAGCTAGCGGGTGCTGGGTGACAGCAGCCACATTGTCACAAACATGAAAACAAAGGGCTGAAAGCTCTTTTCTCCCGCTTTCATTAGTGATTTGAATCAGCAGAGCCTTTTCCTCCCTCAGGGCTCACACCTCCAAAGCAGCTCAGCATCCCCTGGGCAAGGCGGGCGCAGGAGGGAGCGGGACCCGAGGCCGGGCTGGGCTCACTGGGTGACACCGGTGACACCGGGAGGCCACAGAAGCACCTGATGGAAGATGCTCCTCGGCTGGCACAACAACCAGCACGGGCTGCTGCAAGAGGCAGCACGGGACTGCCGCGTGTCCAGCCCCCGGTGCCGCAGGGGTGACGCTGCTGAGCTTGTCACATCCCAAACCACATCCTGTTGCCAAAGCAGAGCCTTCCCTGGGGCTGCACCTCAGCCCCTCGGACACCCAGCCGAGGGAGCAGCAGGCGGCTGGTGATCTTTAGGTCCCTTCAGGGAAGGGCTCCTGTCGCAGTGACCGGGGTAAGGTCACCGCCAACCTCTGGGCGGGGGCCGGAGCGCCCCCGGGATTTCCCGGGGACCCCCCCCCCACGGCACGGTGGTCCCTTGGGGCGGGCAGGGCCCCACACCTGGCCCTGAGCAGCAGCTCCGTGGGGCCACGCGGAGGAAAACAAACACGGAGTCCCGAAATGAGTCACAGCAGCCGAGCCGTCCTCACCCGCGGGGTGACATCGGCTCCTCCTGGCCAGGCACGCCCGGCCACGGGCTGCAAGGGCACCCCGAGGGACACGCGGTGAGGGGGGCCCCTTCCAAGGGGAGAAACCCCCACCCCGGGTAGTGACACCCCGCTTAAGAGGAAGCCCGCAGTTACACGGGACCACCACACGACACCGCTCTCTGTCCCCCTCCTGTTACCCCATTTACAGCGAGCCCCCCGCAAACCACACAGCCCCTCCGGGCACGGCGGTGCCCAGCGCACCAAGGCGCCATCCCACGGCTTTCACGGACACCCCGGGAGGGAGCTCTTCCTGCTCAGGCACAGGGTGTACGGAGCCCCCGCCCGGGTCACCCCGGGCTCGGTGTGTGCACGACCTCCCCGTCCCGGTTACAGGGACACCCCGGGCTCGGTGTTTCCCCCCGTCCCGGTCACAGGGACACCCCGGGCTCGGTGTTTCTCCCGTCCCGGTCACAGGGACACCCCGGGCTCGGTGTTTCTCCCGTCCCGGTCACA
>NC_031786.1:10833578-10853622 GCF_001522545.3 Parus major | reverse complement strand
CCCCCGCCCTCCGCTTCCTCCGCCCACCCAGCCCTCTGTCCTTCCCTCCCCTCACGCAGCCGTCCCTCTGTTCCTGCCTCCCTGCCAGCACCGTGCCGTTCAGCAGCCAAGCATCCCCTCCACCCATGGATCGTGGCACCACCACCACTTCCCTTCCACCCTTCACTCATCCATCCACCTATCCATCCATCCATCCATCCATCCATCCATCCATCCATCCATCCATCCATCCATCCATCCCTCTTTCTATCCCTTGTTCCTGCCATTCTGCCCCTCATCCATCCTGCTATTCATCCATCTGCCATTTCCTCCACCAATTTTTCCTTCTTTCCATCCATCCATGCACCTTTCCAACCCTGCACCTGCCACTCCATCCATCCATCCATCCATCCTTCCATCCATCCATCCATCCATCCATCCATCCATCCATCCATCCATCCATCCATCCTCCATCCATTTCTCCTTCCCTCTCTCCATTCCTCCATCCTGTGCAGGATGTTTTCCTTCCCTCGCTGTGCTGCCCTGTACCCTCAGCCCCTCAGTGACAGTGCCAAGCCCAGGCTGGTGACACCAGGCTGGGGATGTGCTGCCGGAGTCTGCTCTGGTGGCACCTGGGAATGGCCTTTTCCTGCTGCCCTCGCAGCTGCTCCTGAGCAAAGGCCCATCCCACCCTGTTTTCTGCCCCCACACCTGTCCCTGCCCCACAGTGCACGGGGCTTGCGGCCAGATCCTGCCTGGTCCTTACTGAGGGCAGGGATCTGGGTGGGTTCCTCTGTGGATTTTGGTTTGTCCAAGAGGGTGACTGCTACCCCTGCTGCTCCAAGACTCAAAAGCTGCTTGGGGACCAAAATAGCTGCGGGTTCTGCAGTGAAATTCCAGTGAATTTTAAAAAAGCAAACCCAGTCAGAGCCAAAATCCGCTTTCACAGGTGACCCACGGAGACAAACGCCCGCTGTGCACAGCACGTGGGACGAGAGCCCCGGGTGCCTGCGTCACCTGCGCCAGGTGACACCCCTGTGGAGGGACATGGGATCAGCCTTTGCCAGCTGAGTGGCCACCAAAGAAATCAGAAGATCACCTTTTTCAGAAGAAATCCCGAGGCAGCAAAAACAGCAGGACAGGGAAGGTGTGGTGTTGATTTCATGATGCCACCTGCCCCAAGGCCCAGGGAATGGCCAAGTGCTCGGGCAGAGCTTTGTGTCCCAGCTCCTCTTGGTCTGAGCTCTTCACTGGATGCCAGTCTGGGATGCCAATCTGACCTTTCCCACCCCTTCTCCCCCATTCCCACCTCCTCGTTTCAGACACAGCTTTTCAGGCAAATCCCTGAACTGGAGGAACCAGGGGGTGTCTGAAGGGCCAAAGCTGCAGAAGCCAAACTCCTCTGGTTACTGGGTCTGCAGTGTGTCCCCTCCTGTCCCCTTCCCTCCCCACCTGAGGCACTGGGAACTCCTCGTTTTGTTCCTGGGGGCCCGGAGCAGCTGAGGAAGTTACCAAACATGGGCTGGGGGGACTCGCGGAGGCGGAAGGAAGCGGAGGAGGGCAGGGAGGGGCCGTGCCAGGGCTGCAGCGGTGACAAACAGCACGTGGGGCCACCAGGCTGACACAGCCAGCTCGGGGAAAGGGCTCTGGAGCAGGGGCACCTCCAAGGGATGTTGACATCAGCATGTTCCTGGGAGCTCCCTGGAGCAGGGAGCTGTGTTCCTCCTTATTGCTAGCTGGTCTGAGTTCAGGGGATCCTGGGGATGCTGGTGCCACACCAGGGTGACAGCAGGCAGTGGGACCAGGTGGCTTTTGGGGTCACACAGAGAGCAGGACTCGCATCCCCAGTGGCTCCCATCCACGAGGAGGGGTAGCAGTGAGCGTGGCTGTGGTGACACCAACAATGATGTTGGAGCTCCAGCCAGAGCATGGCCATGGAGCACTGGCAGCTCCAGCACATTCCAGCTCAGGTCCTGCCCCTGGAGCTGCCCACCAGCCCCAGCAGGAGGAGGAAGCTGAGGCTGTGCTCTAATGAGCTTATTTAGACCTTTGGGCTCTCTGTGAACACCCCAGAGTCAAAGAATGGGTTGGAAAGGACCTTAAAGGTCATCTTGTCCCAGTCCCAGCAGGTGAAGGGACACCTTTTAACGGGACAGGTTGCTCCGAGTCCTGTCCAACTTGGCCGTGGACACGGAAGTTCACTTACACTGAAGTTCAGTTCATCACAGTCTTGTTCCCATTCTCTCTGCTTCGCACCCAGACACACTCCCTGAAACAGCAACTCCAGGTGAGCCCATTGCTCCCCTGTCCCTGAGCTCCCACAGGAATGGAGCATCCCAGCCCAGCAGAGCAGCTCTGCAGCCTCTCCCCAGCACCTGTCCCTTGGAGGGAAGAGGAAGCAGCGTCACTGAAAAGGGAACCTTCTTGTGTCTGGTTTTCCCCACAACTTGTGTTTTTCATTTCTCAGTGCACACCCAGAGGATCCTGAGAGACTCTTCCGCAGCCCTTGAGAAATGAAACTGGGACAGGGACCTTGCTGCGGGCAGATCTGACACCAGAAGCTCCCCTTCCACCTCCCATGGAGGAGGTGACAATGCAACTTTACATGAGCCAATCTGTTGAGGTGACAAAGGTTTTCTGGCCAGTTCTGGGCTGGGAGGGCTCCAGAGCTGTCCCACTTTCGGCAGAGGAGTCTGATCTGCGCTGATCGGGAGCTGCCGCCATTCCCAGCTCTTCTCTCACCCCCGGCTCCGGGCGGGATCCAGCCGAAGCTGGAGCCCCACTCCTCACTGCTCAGAGCTCCTTGCCCTGACAGCAAGGGATTCCTGCCCGGATCCCTCTCCGGGACCTGGAGGAGCGCACACAGCCCCGGGAAGGGGCAGAGCGCTGGGAAGAGCCGGGCTGGGAGCGGCTTTCCCGTGGGCTGAGGTTTCCACCGTGTGTCCTGCCGGAGAACTGCAGCGATGGCATCCCCCGGGGGTGCAGCTCAGCCGGTCCTGTGGGCAGTGAGTCCCCGGAAAACACTTCCCAGAGAGTGCTCTGCCTCTGGCAGCCTCCCTGGTTAGCCCACAGGAGGGACGATGTGAGGGTGCTGAAATTTCGTGGGTCCCGTGGGACCTGCGGCTGCGGTGACCCTCAGTCGCGGCCACCTCGGAGCCTCCAGAGCCAGCAGCACCTTCACTTCCCAAAGCACCACAGCTCCTGGTCAGCAGCCTGCCCTGGACTCGGGAGCTCGCTGCGGGCACTGCCAGGTGAGCTGTGCCCATAAGCAGGGCTCGCTCCAGGTCCTGATGACACTGAATGAATCTGGACAATCCCTGGGGCTGGCTGCACACCAGACCTGTGCTGTGCCACCCCTAGGCCTGGGGACAGCTGGACACATCCCTGGGCAGCCACACATCCAGAGCTGGAGGTGGCAACATTGCAGGGCTGTGAGCCCAGAGTAGCCACGGTTTGTTCTTCCCCACAGCCACGGGGGAACTGAGGCAGCACTGCCCAGCCATGGCCCAGCCTGTCATTGCCATTGCCCCTCTACTTGTGGATGCACATTTTGTGATGGCCAAGATGTAAATTAGGTGTAAATCTGAAAGTCTGGCTAGAAACCACAGGTAAGTTCCTGCACCCCTCGGGAGATGGGCTCTGCCTTCCCAAATGCAGGGGCTGAGATATTTCCACAAGGGACATCCCTGAGGAGCAAGGGACAGCCAAGATCCTCAGCTGGGACACTTGGGGCTGTTTGGCCTCTCCGGAGGTTTTGCTCCCAAATGAGGCTGCAGCGGGAGAGGGGCAGCTCCAGAAAAACAAGGACGGGGATCCATCCCCTTCCAGCCCCTGGAGGGGTCCCTCCCCCCAGACACGACCCATCCTCAATCCCGTCCTGGGCTGGCGCGGTGGGCTTGGCACTGGGACCCCAGCAGATGGCAGCAGGGCCTCAGGGTGAGCGCCTATGGATCGTTTCTTGCTGTGAATTTCCTTTTTTCCCTGCTTACTTTAAACAAAAGTAATCACCCCGTGCAAACCCACTGCAGATGCACCTTGGGATAAGCTGGACTGGGAGAGGGACACTGGCCCTGCACCTTACCCAGGTGACAAACTCGGTGTCCTCTACAGCCACCTGGATGATATGTCTGCATCAGCCATGAGGAGAAAATGGGGTTTGTGGACAGGGTAAATGAGAAAAACGGGACAAAGATCTCACCCAACCCAAGAGAAAGAGGCTGGAAGCAGGACAGAGCCGGGCTGGAGCAGCCCATCCTCAATCCTCCTTTGGGGGTAGCAGGACAAGGGGATGTGCCCAGGTGGGCACACAGAGTTCTGAGCAAGGGCAAATCCAGGACTCTTCCGGGCAGGAGGCACCAACAGGCCCTCTGCTGTCCATAATCCCTTAAACCTCAATCCATTTTGCACCATTCCCAATGGCCAGTTCCATCCTGATGCTTTAATTTGCAGTTAGAGAGAAGTCACTCCATGCTCAGCAAAGCCTCCGAGGTGTCATCAGTGGGTCTAGGCTCAAATCTGTAAACTGGTGTGTTTAAAGCAGGTTGTAAACCCAACCCTCTGGTTTATCAGGGCACCTGTGGCAGGGTGGATGTGCTACAGGTGTCTCCAGGTCTCAGGCAGTGCAGTTTTCTCTGCATTTGGGTGCCACGAATGCAGCTCACACCCCTCATTGACCCTCACAGCAGCGACATTTTAGTGCTTCTGTCACCCCACAGCTTACGGTGCCACCAAATGACCCCGGTAGCTGTGCGAGGAGACAGTGCTGTGGGCAGCATTTGCTGGATGGGAGGTGCTTGCAGCTGGAATTCCGAGGGGCAGCGCCCGCGAGCATCCCGCGGGGTGCCCGGGCCTGGCAGGACCCGGAGCCGAGGATCCAGCGGAATCCAAGCAGGCGCTGTGCTGAGAGAATGGGTTTGCTTTTGTCTAGCGAAAGATGAACAGTGAAAACCAGCAGGAGGTTACTGGAGCCATGGAGGGAAGGGACAGAAAAAAGATCTTCACCTTCTCCTGCCCCTTGTTCTTGAGGCATCGGGAGATGGGATGAGACCTTCAGCTGCCTCTCCTGCCACGGACAGCGAAGGGCTTCCCCGAGGGTACGAGCATCATTATCTGCTCAATGTCTGGGGAAACTGAGGCTGACCCGGCGTGCTCCATTCGCCTTCTCCCACCAGCTCCCCAATCCCCTCCCCTTCGTGCTTCCCGTGCGCTCTGCGGCATTCCCGGGGCTCGGGCACGCCGCGGGATCGGCTCCAGGCGGGCGGCGGTGCCGCTGAGCAGCAGCCGACAGCGAGGAATTCGGCTGGGCAAACAAAATCCCCTCCTCCCGAGGGGACCGCGGAGCAGCGGGGCAGGGGGCCCGGCTGGGGATGCCGCGGAGCCCCCAGCACGCCCTGGTGCGCTGGGAGGGCCGTGCAGGGCTCCGCTCGCTCAGATCCCCCAGTGGCCCGGCCTGGCACGGGCACCACGCCCATGAATGGCACTGGTGGCGGCTGGAAGGACGGACGCAGGCCGGGGGTAAAGCCGCGGAGCTCCGGCAGGGCTGGCTCGGCAGGAACCCAGCGCCGGGATGGGCGGGATGAGCGCTCTGTGTCCCGGGAGGAGGCACGGGAAGGTTCCTCCGCTGGAGCTGCGGCCCCATTCCCAAAGGCCCGGCCGGAGCCGCTCCCGCCGCCTCTCCCCAAGCCCTCCCCTGGGAGGTTAGAGCCACTCGAAGGCCACTTCCTCCAGGCTTAATACATCCTTAATTATAATTAGGATAGGATGGCTGCCAAAAGGAGCCCGAACTCTGCGCAGCGCCCTGGGGACGGTCCTGGAAAACTCGTCCTGACAGATGGCAGAGCTTTGCTCCAGGCTGGCCCAGGGCGCACTCCCAGCACCTCTCAGCAGCATCCCGTGATTTTGGGATGCCAGCAAGACCCCAGCACCCACCGTGCCCTGTCTGGTCTGTGCTTTGATAATCTAAAAAAAAGATCTGCAGAGTGGCACCAAAACCTCAGTGAAGTTTCTCTGAATTAAACATTTAATTAATGAATTTGAACAAAGGGCATGTCCCCATCCCCTCTTCTCTGCACTGATCCCCAGGAATATTTATACAGAAATCGGCCTCCTCCAAACCCAAACCTGTTTCCTTCACCCCACATCTCCCACACCTCAGCCTGGCAGCAGATCCCTGAAATTGAGGTTACAGAAATATGCAGGGACATTCCCTCCATCAGTGCAGGGGGTCCTGCCAGGCCTCCATCAGTTCTGTGCAGGGAGGTTTCCCCAGCTGTGCTGGGGCATTCCCAGTAGCCCGAGCTCCCAACTCAGGTGTTTCTTTCCCCTGGAGCTCAGGTCATTGTTGTGAGGTCACCAAGTCCCTCTTGTCCATCCCTGCAATGTATTGCTCAGAGAATTTTGACTTGGAAACAGCTTCCAAATGCAGGGTAGCTTTGTTTGGGGTGCAGGAGGAGCTGGGCTCTGGAGGGTCTGTGCGTGTTCCTGGACCTGCTTTTCCCCGGCAGCGTGTCCCAGCCTAAGCTGCCTTGATTGTGTCGTTCTCCACCTGCAGCCACCCAAACGAAGCCGTTGTTTCTGTCGGGGAGCACGCAAATAAATCAAAGGTTTTGACAACCTTGCCATCCAGGGGCGTCCCTGTTTTCCTGGGAACATCTGGGAGCCGCAGTGCTGCAGCAGCCGCATCCACCTGCGAGTTCCCTGCAGTGCCTGAGCCGCTCTGGACAAGTCTGGCTCCTGTTCGGGCCAGCCGGGAGCTCTCCTGTGTCCCGCAGCTCTGCTGAAAATGAATCAAATATTACTCACCGACCTTCCCAGCCTGCCTGCCCTAAAGAAAACATTTTGCAAGAGAAAATATAGTATTCCGGAGGCTTATCTCACTTGGTGGCAATTGTGGGTGTGTAATTGAAAACCGAGTAGATCATTAGAGGTTCACAGAGATGCTGAATAGCCCAGTGTTCAGTGGTCTCTGCCAGCCACGGCCAATTTACATTAAAGGCTTGATTCTTCAGCCCACTTCTCAGCCCCTGGGAAATCTCCTCGGTGCTTATTCCTCGTTTGCAAGGACTTTCTACTGCGAGGAAAAGTCTTGCCTGGCTCTGCTGTCTCTGCTGCCCAGGCTGAGCCGGGATGTCCCTCACTGTCTGTGGGCATTTGCAGGGGATTCAGCATCAGCCCCATGTCCAACTCTCCCATCCCAAATTGATATCCAGGCTTGACCCTCCCTTCCTTAAACGGTTACTTTTTAATGTAAAATTCGTTGTTTTATGTATTTTTTTTTTCCTCCTCCATGAATGAAAGGAGCCAGAGGTGTGGTCTCCCGGGAACTGGAGAGAAAACTGGATTAGGGGCCAAGGAACTACAAAGCGATAGGGGAAATTACACTTGTTTGGGAGCAAAGCGTAAATATTAGAGCGACAATAATAACAATAACTGCCTGCCGGGAGCCACGGAGCTTCAGGGTGGAGGATTAAATGTCATGTGCAAATGTTGTCATCCGTGGTGGCAGAGAGACATCGGTCCGGGAAGAGCCAGCGGTGCCTTCTTCCCTAGTTCCCTTGGGACCGCTCTCTCTTCCCTTTCTCCGCGGTGTTTTTATGACCCTTCAAGCCAAGCAACGCGAACCAAGTTAAGGATCAGCATCCCTGCACGATCCCTCGCCCTCCCCCTTCCCTCTCTCATCGTAAAGAAGCGACCGGCTGATCGTTTTCGCATCCCCGAGCCGGTCCTTCGGAGCTGAGGGAATTCGGGAATGCCCCGGGCTCTCTCGCTCCGGTTGCAAACGCCTTTGGGGCAGCGGGGCTGCTCTGCTCTGCGCTCCGGGCCCGGCGCTCCGGTGACGGACGGTCCGTGCGCTGGGGAGCGGGGAGGTGCCGGGGAGCGCCCGGAGGGGACCCGAGAGCGGCACAAGCGGCCTCGGCTGCGGTTCAGCCCCGCCCGGAGCCACACGGTGCCCGCCGGAGGTGAGAGATGCGGCAGCGGCGGGGCGGTGCCGGAGCCGGGCAGGGCAAGCGGAGCGGGCCCCGCGGAGTCTCCTCGGTCGCTCCGCCCGGCTCCGGCCGCCGCTGCCCCCGCGCTTGCGGAGCGAAGTTTGGGGGGTTTGAGGGGAGCAGCCCGGGCCGCCCGCCGTGCCCGTGTTTAAAAGATCGCGGAGATATTTTCACACCTTAAACCGCCGTCCCCCTCTCCCCTCCAGTCCCCATCGCCTTGATTTAGTCCTTGGTAATTAATTTGGCATTTCAGAATAGCTACTGGGCTGGATAATGGCCTCATTCATCTCCCCAGCCTAATCTGAACAGAAACTGGAAGAAAAGCTTTCAGAAAGACAGAAACTGCCATTCGGCAACTGCTCAAAAGAACTGTCACTCCAGGGGAATAAATCGCTCCTGATTATTTCAACCCGGGTCTTCTCTGCTTTTCCAGCCGCTCCCGGTCCCGCCGGGGAACGGCCCCCCGAGAGCCGAGGAGGAGAAGAGCCGCTCGGGCTTCCCCCTCCCTTCTCCAAGCCCGGGCGGTGCAGGGGGAGGTGGGCGAGGAGCAGCGCATTGTTCCCGGGGAGGAGGACGAGCTCCGGCACCCGAAGCCATTTGACTTTTAAAACAGGCTCCGAGCGCTGGGGCCGCCTTTCCCGCTGCCCCCAGTGCGGCTGAAATAAAGCCCGTCCCGGTTCTCCGTTCTCGGGGCTTCTCCCCGGCCAAACACCGAGGAACGGGGACGCTCCGCTCTGGCCCGGCCCGGTCCGGCCCTGGGCCCGCTCCCGGGCAGGGACCGGGGTACCGAAGATGATGCTTCAGTGTGGTCCCAGCGGTGTTTCGTTATCGGTGTAGGTACCGGAGATACTCCGGTGCTGGTCCCAGCAATGTTCCGACCACGGTGCTGGTAGCAGCGAGGCTCCGGCCCCGGTGCTGGTACCGGAGATGCTTCGGCGTCTCACAGGGGCTGCCTTCGGCAAGGGTCCGTCCCCTCCCGAGACAGGACACGGCCGGGACTGGCTGATGCTTCATGACAGGAAAATCAGATCCGAAGCGGGGCGATAAGGGAAGGGCACGGCCTGGTGGCCCGAGCATCCCCCCCGTTCCATCCTCGCGGGCCGGCCCCAGGCCCCTGCCCCTGGAGGGCCCGGCAGAGTCGGGCCCGGGACCGGCGAGCTGTGCCTCGGTCCCCGCGGAGCTGCTTACATGCATTTAATAGCTCGAGGGCGAGGTAATTAGAGGAGAAAGCCTCAGTAAATCACGTTAATGACCGCAAGAGCCATTACAAACCCCGGGGGTTGTGAAACACCGAATAAACCCAGAGAGAAGGGCAGGAGGGCGGCGAGAGACGCAGCCCCGGGAGTGCCGGCGGGCAGCGGAACCCCGCGCTCGGCAGCGCCGGGAGCTTGTTAAATTAACACCCTGCTAATGGGATTAGGCAGCACCTCGGCTTTGCGGGGGAGTTCCGCGGGGATCAGCTTTCCTTAGATTCACCCCAAGTTTTGCTGTGAGGTGGTGAAAGACCGTGTGGGCTTTGAGGGGCCGCCGGGCGACCGTTAGAAGCTCTCAAGAACTTTAAAGAAACGCTGACATTTCAGCCCTGCCCTGGGCACTGGGGGCACTCCCGGGACCGCGGTCGGGCCGGCGAGACGGTCCGGAAGAGCCCGGAGCCAGCGGAGCCAGACCCGCATCTTTCCCCGGAGTATCGAGGCTCCTGGCACCTGCTGCGCCCCGAGCGGGCCCCGCATGTCCCTCCCGGGCACATGAGCCGTCCCCCTGTCCCCCTGTCCCCCTGTCCCTCCGCAGCCCCGGCACGGCCGCGCACGGGACAGGGAACCCGCGGCAATAGCTGGTCCCGGACACGCGTGGCTCAAGGAAAATCGCCAGGCGAGTAAAGCGGGGGATCACAAACGAGGGTGATGCTCATGGCAGGCACCTGCAGGGGTCTGTGGGCCCGAAATGGGCGCTCCCGGATGGGCATTCCCGTCCGTTGTCCCTGCCGGGGCCACCCGGGGCCGCGGTGATGTCCCAGAGCCTCTGTCCCGGCCTGGCCCCACGGTCCGGGACAGCTTAATCTGAATTATCTCCCTCCCTCCTTGAGGTGGACGAGAGCACACACACCCCGCTCCATCCCAATTCTGCAAAAGGGCCGTAATTGAAGAGTGGGGTTAAAACCTTTTCCGGGACTGGCGTATCCCGGGAGTGTCCCTGGGTGCATCGGGTGGGACCAGAGGGACCGGACCGCCAGTCCCGGCTCGGCCGCATCCCCAGGCACACACAGCCTTTCTCCTCCCCCGGCGATGGAGGGCGCCGGCAGCGGGACGGAGGGGCTGTTTCCCGGGGAAGAGTTAACAAATCCCGGGAGCGGCGGGGCTGGGGGGGCGGCTGGGGGGGTCCGGGGGGAGCGATGGGGGCAGGGAGGCTGCGGAGCCCCGCTGCCCTGCAGGGAAGGCGGTTGCATTGCCAAAGACGTCCCGCTGGGCTAGCAGGCCCGGGAGCAGATTAATCAGGCACTAATTCAATTTACAACAACCACTTTTATTCAGCTCGGTGGCAAGGAATTCAAAGCGGGGAGAGAGGCGGGCGGAGAGGAGGGGGCGGAGGCCGGCCTGGGGCTCGCCGCTGCCCGGGCAGCCCCCGTCCCCTCGGGCCGCCCCGCCGAGGCTCTCCGGGGAGGGGACCGAGCCGCCGTGCCAGGGCCCGGCCGCTTGAGTGACACGGCGTGGGCAGCGCTCCGAGAGAGGGCACCTCCGTTGGAAAAATAAAAGTGCCCTTTTAATCAAAGAGGGAGAGAAGGGGGGCGAGCAGGGCGGTCGGGAGACGAGGGAGGGAAACTCTCCGCTCCCTCCCGGGACCGTTTCTCCGGGATCTCGGTACCGTCCCCCCGAGCTGTGTCCCCGGCCGGGATCACAGCGGGAAGAGGATCCGGAGTGGATCCGGGGGGAAGCGGCCATCGGGGGCGGCCCCTCGGCCCTGGGGGTCCTCAGGGTGGGTAGGAAGGGGAGACAGGGGCTGGGCCCGGTGCGGGACAAGTGCCGCCCTTTAACCCCTTGCTCGCCTTAACGGGAGAGCCGGCGAACTGCAGAGCGAGGCGGGGGGGGGGGCAAGAGGCGCCTTGTGCCCGGTCTGTTCGGGGCTATGATAGAGAGACTGCCTCTCTTCACCGACCCCAGCCCCCTAAAACAACCTGCCGGGGGTCGCCAGGCCCAGTCGTTCCCGTGTTGTGACTTTCCCGCATTAAACTTCCCCCTCACCGGATTTTCTGTCCCAGGGGCGGGAGCTGAGGGAGCCCGCTCGGGCCGGTGCTCCTTCCGATCCAGCTGCGGGGGCCAGTCCCTGTCCGGCCCGGTGGAGAGGGGAGGTCAGCAGGGACCAGGTGGGAGATGTCTCCATCCTGATCCCTCGGCTTCCCCATAGGTGGGCGTGGGGCCCCTGCCGGCCGCTTCTCCCCATCCCGCTCCACGCCCACGGAGCATCCCCAGCTGCAGGGCTCAGCAGGTCCCGGCTCCCCCAGCCCCGTCGGGGGCACCGAGGGGCGGGGAGGGGGAGCAGAAGGGCCCAGGCCCGGCTCCTCGGGGCGGCTCGGGAGCCCCGCGGCGGAGCTGGCGTCCATCACCGCGGTGTCGAGGCGGGCTCCGTCCCACTCCCATCCCCCCCCCCGGCCTCCCCGAGGCCTGCGCTCGTCTCTGGCTGAGCCGCCAGTGGATGTCGTTGTTCTGTTCCTTGAGCGCGATGTCACTCCTTTAGCATGACCTCAAACGCGGCGGGGGCTGGGACCGCCAGTCATTCTCCGTGCGAGGGCCGGGGCGGGAGGCAGGCGGGACCCAGCCCCGCCGCCAGCCCCACTTTTGTGGTGCCGCCGCCGTCGCGGTCTCCCCTTTCTCCGCGGGGCTGGCCGCGGGGCGGGCGATGCTCCGGGCTCCCTGAGCCGCCGCACCGCGTCCCCGGCCGAGGTGCCCCGCGGAGCGGCGCGGTCGAGCGGCGGCTCCCCGGTGTGGCCCGTGTCCCCCTCCCCGCTGTCCCCACGCCGCGCGGAGGTCGCGCAGGATGCCGCGGAGGGGAGCGGAGGCGCCGCTGGCCCTGCTGCTGGCGGCGGCGTGGCTGGCGCAGCCCCTGCGCGGCGGCTACCACGGCGTGAGCATGTTCGCCGTGCAGACCGCCCAGCCCGACCCCTGCTACGACGAGCACGGGCTGCCCCGCCGCTGCATCCCCGACTTCGTCAACTCGGCCTTCGGGAAGGAGGTGAAGGTGTCCAGCACCTGCGGGAAGCCGCCGTCGCGGTACTGCGTGGTGACGGAGAAGGGCGAGGAGCAGGTCCGCACCTGCCACCTCTGCAACGCCTCCGACCCCAAGCGCGCCCACCCGCCCTCCTTCCTCACCGACCTCAACAACCCGCACAACCTGACCTGCTGGCAGTCCGACAGCTACGTCCAGTATCCCCACAACGTCACCCTCACCCTCTCCCTCGGCAAGAAATTCGAGGTGACCTACGTCAGCCTGCAGTTCTGCTCGCCGCGCCCCGAGTCCATGGCCATCCACAAGTCCATGGACTACGGCAAGACCTGGGTGCCTTTCCAGTTCTACTCCACGCAGTGCCGCAAGATGTACAACAAGCCGAGCCGCGCCGCCATCACGAAGCAGAACGAGCAGGAGGCGGTGTGCACCGACTCGCACACCGACGTGCGGCCCCTCTCCGGCGGCCTCATCGCCTTCAGCACCCTGGACGGCCGCCCCACCGCCCACGACTTCGACAACTCGCCCGTGCTGCAGGACTGGGTGACGGCCACCGACATCAGGGTGACCTTCAGTCGCCTGCACACCTTCGGCGACGAGAGCGAGGACGACTCCGAGCTGGCCCGCGACTCCTACTTCTACGCCGTGTCCGACCTGCAGGTCGGCGGGCGCTGCAAATGCAACGGGCACGCGTCGCGCTGCGTCCGGGACCGCGACGACAGCTTGGTGTGCGACTGCAAGCACAACACGGCCGGCCCCGAGTGCGACCGCTGCAAGCCCTTCCACTACGACCGGCCCTGGCAGCGAGCGACGGCCCGGGAGGCCAACGAGTGTGTGGGTGAGTCCCAGCCGCGGACGCCCCGGCACGGGCGGGGAGGAGGAGGAGGACGGGGACGGGGCGCGGAGGTCCCCGGAGGGGAGGCAGAGGGAGGGCAGAGCGAAGGAGCCGCGGGGAACGGCAGCGAAAGGCACGGGGACGTCCAGGAACACGCCGAGCAGAGCGGGGACACGCAGGGAGGTGGAGAACGGCATAGTAGGAGGACACTGAGGTACCGGACAGCGTAGGGATGAGGACGGGACACCGAGGGACCTTGGAGCGCGGAGCAGGGATGTGAAGGCACTCGGGAGCGCAGGGGATGGGACACTGAGGCGCCCGGCAGCTCAAGGCAGGGAACGCTGAGGTACTCCGGAGCCCGCTGGTTGACAGCACCGAGGGATCTCCAGGTGCAAAACAGAGGGCACGGGGGACCTGGGACCATCGGCCGGGCACGGGAATTTGGGGCAGGGGATACCGAGGGCCGCGGAGACGTGGGACGGGGACACTGGAGGCACCCGGCCGCGCAGGACCCTTTGGGCAGAGCAAAGGGAAGCTCGGAAACGAGGCAGGAAAAAACAAGGATCTCAGGAGCGGAGATATGGGACATTCGGGATTCTGGGAAAACGCCTTTCGTGTCCGGAGAAGCGCGGACGGGCCCTGGCTGGCCGGGCAGCGTCTCCCGTCCCGGGCGGGTCCTGAGCGGGGGGCCCGCAGCCCACGGCCCGGCTCCGGTGCGGGGATCCCGGAGTTCGCCCGCCGGCCCGTTCTCCTCCAAGGGACACGGGCTCAGAGCCGCCGCAAAGCCCGAGAGGCTCCGCGTCCGGGCGGGATGGGGATGGGCTCTGGCCCTTTCCGGAGAGGGAAGGCGGACGGCAGCACGGCAGGGAAGCGCGGCGAAGCCTGCAGCGCCCGTCCCTGCATCCTCAGGAGGTGCAGGCGACCCTGGGAGGCGGTGGCGGGGACTTGAACGAGCCCCAGGGCCAAATGAGAGCCGGGCAGCCGCCGGTTCTTTCCATCTCGAGCGAGAAACGCGCGCCGTGCTGGCTGTCCCCGGGCAGAGAGGGAGCGTTCTCTTCTCTGCCGCGGTGGATAAGGGTTAAGAGTTGGGGAGTTCTCCGTGAGCCCCACACATCCCGCCGAATGTTCCCTCCGATCTTCCACCCCGCTTCCTAGCCGGATCCCCATGCGCTGCTGCTCCTCTCCTCGCGGTTTAAGGGGCCGGTGCTCAGCCGTGTGCCCGTGAGGACCCGGGCCCGGGGCTGGGGTGGCCCGGACTGGGCTCGGCTCCCCACGCCGGGACCCCCCGGCCCCGCGGAGCGCAGCCTCAGCTCCACCGCCCGCCGCCGCCGCTGCCTTGTTTACACGGAAAACACGGCCCCGTCTTCCAAAATATTTGCAGCTCCGACGATAGGAAAAAACCCTCGCCGAGCGGCCGGGGTTGGCCGCCTATTTTTTTTTTTTTTTTTTTTTTTTTTTTTTTTTTTTTTTCTTTTTTTTTTCTTTTTTTTTGTTTTTGTTTTCTTTCCCTTCTTTTCATTTTTTTTTGAATTTTTTTTCCCTCAAATCACAATCAGATGTGTCCCTTGCAGAGAGCGCAATTTCACCAGGGAGGCACGGCCGAGGCGGCTTATCTGGCGGGCAGAGGGGCCCGCTCCCGCGGCCCGGTGGCACCGGGGCACACTCGGTGGCAGCTCCGGGGGCGGGTGCGGGGTCCCGCAGCCTCGGGGCGATGCTCGGCCCCGCCGCGGAGCCCCCGCTCCCCCAGGCTGCGGATCGGCGGCTGCTCCTCTGCTGCCGGGGTCAGCTCCGGGTTTGCTCTTCCCCCGGCCAGCGGGTCCCGGCGGCGCTCGGGACGGAGCTCCGCGTCTCGTTTGCTTCCCAGCACTGCCTCTTGCCCAGCAGCGAGGCCGGGGGACCAGGAGGGGACCGACTTTCCCAGCCTCAGCCCCGCTCCCTGCCTGCAGAGTCACCGCTATCGGCGATGCCGTAAATTCTGGTGCGGTCTCGGGGTGCTATCGGACCCCCGGTCTACTCCGCAGGATCCCCAAATGCTCCTGAAAACGCTTCTATTCAGTTATTGTGCTGGCGCCGTGCTCCTACCATCCTTCTCCCTTCCAATTTATTTCCAATAAAAGGGAAGCAAGTTCCCAGTTTCCAGTAAAATATGTCACTTTTATGCCAGGCTTTGCATTTCAGACCATGTGCAGTCCTAGCCGCGTCAGACTTCTGCAAACGAAAATCGCTCTGTTTTTTCCTTTTCCACCGGCTTTGCTGGGAAGTGAATGTTTTGCAAGGATGAAGCTACCGTAAAACAATTTTCCGCAGCCGAGTCCTGCTGCTCCTTCCCTGGGGCCGCACCTATCAGTCTGTAAAACCAGCCACGGCCAAACACCCGCGCTGCCCTGCCAAGCCCACACCGCCTGGAGTAATCCCCCCAGATAAAGATCACAATAACCCCATTCAACTCCCACCCACTCGCTCATGACCGTCGGCCCACCCTGGTTTCTCTCCCAAATCCCGAGAGAAAGTCAGGCCCGGGTCAGCGGGGGCTGCGGAGCCGCCCGCGCCGGGCAGGGGCAGGGGACGAGCGGGGAGCTGCTGCTGCTGCTGCCTCCGCACGCTGGAGGCTCCTTCCAGCTGCAGAGGGGATCAGAGCGGCCGGAGCGTCCCGAGCCGAGGGAAAGGTGAATCGGCCAAATCAGCTGAATTTGCATCAGGTAGCGGTGAGAGAACTGGTTGCGGTTTTTTTCTCTGAATTTACTTTTTTCCTTTCTGGAAAATCGTTGGGAGTTTTATTTTTCTTTTTCTTTTCATCCAAAGAGAAAAATTATAGAATGTGTCTGCTTTGCTTAAAAATTTGGGTGTTTTCTTTGGTTAGCCCATTTCCCCTGCCAAAACTGAATCTTTGTTCCTATTCATGCTCATTTGGGGCTGAAAAAGAAATGCTCTGGAGTTTTAGATAGAAAGTCAAAATTTCCCACGGGAACGGTTTTTGCCAGCTAGATCGAATTTTTCTTTAGAGCTCCTTGTGAGATCCCAGCTCTGCACATGGAGAGGACAGGGCTTGTCCCAAGGAGATGTTCTCCAGGGATCTGCTCCTGCAGAGCTTTGCACAGCTTCAGGTTCCCATCAGCTTTACCTGGCAAGTAACTCATCCACGTAGAGCTTGGCCCCGCGGTCCGGCTTTGGCCGAGCGCCTGGGAGCCAGAGTGCTCCAGGGAGAACTCAGCTTGGAGAAGAGCTCAGAGGTCTGTTCTCCATCCTGCCTCTCTCCAGCGCCGCTGGGCTGGCTCTTTACTCAGCACTGGTCCAGCCCAAGCCCCCTTCAGACAGCCCAGTCTGTCCTGATGCAGCTTCCAGCTCCCCCGGGAGAGGGGATTGCAGCTGGGAAAGGTCTGAACTAAACCGCTGTCAGAGCTCAGCTGCTGGCGAGCTTGTGTGGACACAGGAAAATGCAGGCAGGGTCTTTGATTAGATTTAACATCACTAAAATATACATGAAAATACCACTGCAGCTTCTCCGGAATTGCAGTGTTATTTGGAGTGCTGGCAATGAGCCCGGCCAAGCACCCTCCCTTCAGCTTGCACGGAGCACCTACCTCTGCCTTTCCCTTGGATATAGCACCACTGGACAAGCCCAGGCTGCATCCTGCTGACAGGCACTTGGAGAGCTCCAGACTCCATTCCCAGTGCTGGCTCTGGATCCCCACAGCCTTCCCCCATGGAGCCAGGAGATGCTCCCTGCACCTGCAGGTGTTCCTGACGTCAGTGGTGGCTGCAGGTGCTGGGCGCCGCTCGGATTTTGGCCCTCTGTGACGCCTTGAGAGCGTTTAACAAACCCAGGAGCGAGTGCAGGGAGAGAAAGGAAACACATTGTGTTCCCAGATAGGGATTTGGCACAGGCAGCACAGGGAGCCTGGTGTTGGACAGGCTCTGCTCCGCTGCCGAAGGGTTCCCAGGCTGGGATGTGTCTCATGTCAGAGCAATTTCCGAGCAAGCTTCTTATTCAGCGGAAAGGAAACTTCACCTCAGACAAGGAGTTGACCAGAAACTCTGAGAGAAGTGCCCGCCAAACACTCCCAATGAAAAACTTCCAATCAAACCTGGGGCTTTCTCACCTCCGTGGTGGTCCAGGGAGGCATTTGCAGGGCAGTGCTTGGGGCCCCTCCACCCTCATCACAACCAGGGAAATCAAATCCTCCCACACAGCCAGCTCCTCTCGCTCTGCTCCCACAGAGGGATGGGTGGGATTTCATGCCAGGGCGTTCCTGGTGTCCCTTATTAAATTCAGATGAACCCTGCATTAATCACCTCCACCTCAAAAGCCTTCCCAGCTCCGTCCTGTCTGTAACCTTTCCCCACGCTGGCACAGTGGGATATTGGGGAGCCCCATGAGAGGATTCCTTCCCATTCTCCTTGGCTTCCAAATAGAAGAAGGAGTCGAGCTGGTGGTGACTTTGGCTCCATCCCACTGGACAGGAATTGCTTGTGAGCCAGTGCCTGCCTGCAGGGACCAGGCCCCCGGGGGCAGAGCAGAGAGCCAGGGCAAGGCCTGGGCCACCAGGGGCTGGCAATGGCTCACAGTGGCCGAGACATCTGACCAGGAAGGGCTGGGCTGGTGGGAAATGTCCTTTCTGCCTTCTCCTCTGCCGTGGTGGCTCAGGTTTGCAGATGGTTTATCCTGAGGGGGACAGAGGGACAGAGGCACTGGCTGCTGCTGTGGGAGGGGGACAGGCAGAGCTGGCAGGGACCCGGTCACACAGGGGCACATCCAATGCACCCTCTGCCCCTTTGGTTCCGTGGTGGGGTGGGGGTCAGACAGAGGAAAGAAGTGGCTTTGCAAATCCCCCTGTGAGGAGAAAAGGAGTCTGAATGTCCCTGTGTTCACCCTGCTTATGTCCATGTCTGTTCCAGAGGGATGGGGAAGGTTGCAGGCATCCAGCCCTTCTTGCTTGGAGAAACAGCCACATTCTCAACCTGCACGGAGAGGCTCTGAGCAGGATCCCCAGGCTGCCCCTGCAGGATCCCCAGGGTCCCAGAGAGGATCCCCAGGGTCCCAGAGAGGATCCCCAGGGTGCCAGAGCAGGATCCCCACAGTGTAACATCCTTTGTCCACCCGAGGCAGATGCTGGTGCCTGGATCTGGCAGCACAACACAACTCTGCCCCTGCAGGATCCAGCCAGGGTTCTCAGGTGGATTTTGGAGCTGCTCTGTGGTGGTGCTGCCCGTTACCTCCTGATGATAACAGGAATGCTCATAATTTCTGATATCCAGGTTCAATTTCCCTTCATTCCCTCAAATGTCTCAATTTCCCCATTTATAGGGAGTAAAGTGGGAGGCTCTATAAAATCCTCCAGATTTGTGTTGAGAAAGGCACGAAGCATTATTGCACCATCCTTGTACTCAGAAAACTGCGGCTGGGGCAGCTTCACCAGCAGCTGGAGCAGACCCTGCGAGGGCTGCACTTCTTGTGGCTCCATGTGCCACCCTTGGAGCCACAGGTCCTTCCCAGCCCCTCCTGGTGCAGCTCCCAGCGGGTTGTGCTGCATGGGGAAGCGCAGAGCAGGGGTGACTGTATTGCTGAGCAGATGGGTGCTGTAGCCATAGAAATTTGGGCTCACGAGCTGCTGAGGCTCCCATTGTAGCCTCCCAAGGGAGCCTCGCATGGGCAGAGCTTTCTCACAGGCTTTTATTCTCAGGAAGCTTAAAGTTAAACTGATTTCCAACAGAAAGGTTTTTACACCAACAAACAAACAAACAAAAAAGCGCAGCTAAGGCTAAAACAAAACCAGGCTTGGCACTCCGGGTTGGACACTTGCCTTCCCTTGAGCTTGTCCACAGCTAATCTCTGCCCTTCTCTTTCTGGGCCAAATCATGTCATCCTTATTCAGCCTCCGCTGTCCTCGCCTCGCAAACTCCCTGTGCCTGCCCAGGGGGACGTGCTGCCTCTCCAGGGATGGAGCAAAAAGCACCCGAGGGCTCTGCAATCCCCACAGCCCAGAAAAGCATTCCCAGGATTCTGGGATTTCTATCTGGCCTGTGAAGTGGGAACAGTTGGGCACACAAATTTGTCTTCATATTCTTAATTTATCTCCCCTTCATCATCAGGGATGGGAGATGGGTTTTTGTGACCATGGAGAGCGGATACCCTTTTGGCCCTAGATCTCTCCTGCCTCCCTTTTGTGACACTCAGCTTTTTGGCAGTGGTTTTAGAGGCTCTTGTGCTCTGTATGGGACTGCAGAATTTCATTCCAGGTGATTCCTTTTCTCTACCCTGACTGATCATCTGCACCTCAAAAGCCTTCCCAGTTCTCATCCTGTCTGTAACCATTCTGTGGTTGGGCTGTGCAAGCAGAGTTTGATTGGGGATTTTCTGGAGGATTTCAGGGTGCTGTGTTGAGTTTTTTCCTCCACCACTTTTGTCCTGGGGGAAATACGGGGAAAAGGCGATCATGGGTCAGGATGGCTGGAACAGTCTGGGTACCTGCCTGCCTTTGCAGGGGCTGTAGATCATTTGGCCCCTTGTGGCTGTCAAACAGTAGAAAAAAACCCCAAAGCAGCCCCAGGATCCATCAAATCCAGCATCCACCTTTTCCTAGAGAGCTCTGGCACGGCAGCCTGGAGCACAGGACCCCACGGCAGGGCTCACACACTCAACCCCACCAGGGTGATTTATTTGCAGCACGTTCATGATTGCACCGAACACATCCCCCCCGTTTTTCAGGAGAGAAGGGAGAGGATTTGCTGCCAGGATCAGCCCGTGCAGAGGGCTCGGGGCCGGGCCGGGGCTCGGCGGTGGCAGAGCCGCATCTGCTCCGTCCCCAGGGTGCCTCTGGAGCAGCGGCTGCAGTTTGGCCTCTGCCGCTCGGATCAGCAGGAAACGTTTGCTTTGCATGAGCCGAGCTCCCGTCCCGAGCATCGCTGCCAGATCCCCGCTGCTTCCCGCATGGAGCCGGGGCTGGCACGGCTCAGCCTGGCTCTGCAGCCCCGCGGGACAGGGACCTGTGCCGTGTCTGGGCAGGGATCAAAGCACGGGACAGGGACAGGG
>NC_031786.1:10829813-10833078 GCF_001522545.3 Parus major | reverse complement strand
AGGCTGAATCAACACCCGGAGCAGTCCTGGCTCTGCCCGCGGCAGAGACTCATCCCTGCTGACCGCACTCTGAAAAGTCTGGAGAGCTGGGACGGAGTGATGGGCAGGCTCTTTAAAAGTTATCTTGTAAAATGGATTTCGTTTATAAGGGGATTAGGATGCCCTGGGGACTGATAAGGAGACAGAGGCTTTTCCTCTCTCAGCCAGAGCAGCCGTGGAGGCTCTTGGAGGCAGCGGAACGGGGACCTGGCCGCTCCTGATCCACCCCAGGCAGAAGCAGAGGGACCAGTGGCACAGAAGGGCTCAACCCCACACTGATTGCGAGCTTGCTTTAGGCTCAGCAGGAAACAGGGAATTAATGGTGGGGAGGGGAAAATCCTGTCTTCTTTTGGGAGACACTAAAGAAATGTATTCTGACGTGGGAGAGCACGGGAATGGAAGAGACACTCAGCTCTGCCTGGAGATGAATTCATGGAAGTATTTTGTACGCTGCTGGTTTAGTGGAGACAGGAGTCTGAAAGCTGATGGAGTGATGTGGACAGAGAGATTATTTTGTTCTGAGGCTCAGCAAGCACTCTGAGGTCTCAGCTGGCATGGGGGACATTGACAACACAAACTGGGCACAGAACTGCTGCCCACAGCAGGCACCTCCTGCATGGCCGGGACTGCAGAGGGCAGAGAAAGGAACAGGAAGGGAAAGAGCCTGGATTCATGTCCCACACACAGCTGTGAGACCATGGAATAAATCTTCCTGGGCAGATGTTTCCACAGGCAGAAATTTTCCTTTCGAACCTTTTCGAAGTGTCTTGTGAGTGACGGGAGGGTTGAAAATTGTGTCTGCATTCCCCCCTGGACAGAGGGTTGGAGCGCAGGGAAGGAGCAAACCTTTATTTCACTGTCTTCTGGAAGTACAGGGTTTTCCTAAATGATTTCACAGAGGGCTGGAATGGGCCTCTGGCTTTGCCCAAGGCCTGTTGTCACCCAGGCTGTGGCTGCTCATGGAGAGGGATCCCCCCTTGGGCTGAGACAGGACACCTGGGGATGCTGCACTGGGAATCACAGCCCTCAGCCCAATTCCTGTTCCCCTGGGGATCGAGGGGATGCCAATGGATGAGCACAAAAGTCCTTGGACATTTTCTGCCAAAAACAATCAGCAAAAGGAGATTGTGTGGGCAGGTGAGTAGAAACTCCAGTACAGGTAGGGGGTAGCAACTTTGGGAGTCTCTTGGGAATCAAAGCTGCTGCATCTCCCATTTGGGGAGAGGATGGAGAACCCAGGGCCTACACCCAGCACCCCCAGTTTCCCCTGGGAAAGGGCCAAAAGGCCATGAGGGGCAGGAGCAGGCAGTGCAGTGACACAGGCTGGGAGCAGCCCGGTTCTGTGGGGTCATTTCACAGCAAATTTATCCTTTTAGATGTGTTTTAGGGGTGGGAAACTCTTTCTGCCAGGCAGAAATAGGGACAGATGTGTTGATGGTGCCTCCCGGGGTGGTGAGAGCAGTCCCCATTTCCCAGTGCATGAAGGAGGGAGGTGAGGTGTCCTGCCCCTGGCCCAGGTGGGAACTGGAGGAGCAGGGCAGGAACACTCAGGCTCAGCAGGCCCCACGCTC
Organism: Parus major; assembly: GCF_001522545.3. NCBI lineage: Eukaryota > Metazoa > Chordata > Aves > Passeriformes > Paridae > Parus > Parus major. The sequence continues at coordinate 10,831,468 of NC_031786.1, read as the reverse complement.
CAGGCTCGCTGCCATCTCCGTGCTGGGGCTGTGCACTCCCAGCCCCCATGAGGAGCAGCCCAGCTGTTCCCTCCTGATCCATCCCCGCAGCCTGTGTGCTCCAGGTTCAGGGCCTGGCTTGGAAAGATGGATGAGGTGTCCACGTCATCATCCCTGTGGTGTTTCAGAGCCATCCATCACCCAGATCCCTGCCAGGCTGCACTGGGTGGATCGCTGGGATCTGTGCTTTGTTTTGACCAAGGGAAAAATTTTCATGGAATTATCATTAATTAATGTCTCTCAGTGGCAGCTCTGTGGGTATTTAGGGTGCAGGCTCAGGCAGTCAGAGCAGAGTGGGTGAGGAGAGAACGGACAGCACACCTGATTGGAACAGGGAGTTTTAACACTCGCTGGGGACTCCCCAGCACTTGCTCTGCTCTCACAGCCCCAAAACAACTTTCCTTCAGGCTCTGGAGTGTCATCTCTGCCTGGCCAGGAGATGCTCTGGGGAGAGCTGAGCCCTGCATGCAGGGAGGGGAGGAGAGGGTGGGACAGTGCAGGCAGGTGAGACCTGAATCTCCCTGTCGGCATCATCCTCTTCGTGCAAAGCCTTCCTCGGAGGGGTGGCCCTGGCTCTTCCTGGCCCACTGGCTACCCCAGCAGGTAGCGATGCACGAGCAGAGAAGCCTGTTCCAGCAGCAAAGCGAGCCCTGGGGGATGTGACAGAGACATCAGGACGCTGGAAATGGAAAGGGAAGAAGGGAGGTAAAGGTTGGGAAGAGCCGCGGACAGGAGGAAAATGTCTGGGTTTAAAAATCAGTTTGTGGTGCACGAGAGCAGCCTGAAGAGCCTCCTCGGGGTGGGTACAGCCGCTGCCTCCTGGCGCTGCCAAGAGCCTGTTGTTTCGCAGCTCCATCTGATAAGCGGTGCAGAAGCAGCCCCGCGTTTTGCCTTCCTCTGTCAGTGCCGCCCGTCCCGAGCCGGGGCTGTTCACTGGCTCATCCTCCCCCTTTTACAAGAGGGAGTCAGTTCTGGTTAATGTTGGAGATCGGAACGTGATTACCGAAAGCCTCATGAAATTAAATCCGTTCTCTTCAAAGCGGCCGGGGAAGGAGGGAGGGAGGGAGGGGAACGTCCCTCTGGCAGCGGCGGCGGCCGGGAGGATATTGAGAGCAGCCTGGTGGCCAGCGCTGCCCCGCGCACAATCGGGCTCTGCCAGGGGGAAGGCAAATACAAACAGCAGCTTGTGTTTGCACACAAAGGCTCTGCGCCCCGCCATCCTCGGCCCCGGGCTTTACACCCTCGGCTCTTGGGCAAAAAGTCCTGGGAGGGTTGGAGGGAGGGAAACTCGGCTGAATATTTAGGGATGAATTGAAGTGTGCAAACACGCCTTTGGGGAGCTCGCGGAGCAGCGCTTGGATCAGCTGCCCGCCGGGGCTGGAACGCAACCGCTGCGCTTGAAAGGGCGACTTTCACGCTGAAGCAAAACGGGACAAAGGAAGATAAATGAAACGGGCTCCCGGCAGGGTTTGGTTTGTTTGTTTTTGTAACTCGGCTAATATTCCCGCATTGTTCAGCCCAGCGGCCCAGTGTCTGTCCTTCACACGCTGCCCGTAAATCGGGGCTGGGCGGGCGGCGCAGGCAGCGGGCGGTGCGGGAGGGACAGGAGCGGCGGG
>NC_031786.1:10807959-10829624 GCF_001522545.3 Parus major | reverse complement strand
GGGACAGGGATGGGAGCAGAGGGAAGGGACGGGACCAGAGGACAGGGACCAGAGGGATAGGGACAGGATGAGTGGGACAAGGACGGGACGAGCGGCTCTGGCCCTGGGGACCAGGGGTTGTCCTCTGCGGCTCCTGCGGTGCCAGGAGCTGGGGACGGCGAGGTGGCCATGGCACCGCGCTGAGCTGGGCAGGTCTGAGCCGGAGCGGGGGTGCTCAGCTCTGGTCATTGCCAGCTGTTCCCGCATTCGGCCAGTGGCGGTTTTGAGCGCAGTTCAACATCTAACAGAGGTGTATCGGGAGGGCTGTGCACCAGCAGAGCTCTGCTATCAGTTCATTCCCCAGCTGAGCGTGGCGTGTCTTGATGATTTTCCACAGAGCTGGCAGCAAATGTGCTGAGATTTGCCCAAGTGGGGACATGCCAGGCAAACCGTGGGTACCAGCGCTGATGTGTCACCCCATCCCATCCCATCCCATCCCATCCCATCCCATCCCATCCCATCCCATCCCATCCCATCCCATCCCATCCCATCCCATCCCATCCCATCCCATTGCAAGGAACAGCGCTCATCCTCACTGTGTGCATGCTCGGGGATGGATCCTTGCAGAGCTCAGAGCCTGCCCAGGACTGATCCCGTGGGATCGGCATAAATTCAGGATTAGAGATCTCAGGGTGGACTCAGCCAGGCTGATGAAGGCACTCGTTTGATTGCAAAGATTAGAAGATCCCCAACACAAGCCTCCTGAAAATTCCCTTTCCCTCTGGATTTTAGGCAAAGCAGGTTTAACACCGCAACATTTCTCTAGTGTGAGCTGAGTAAGCAAAATTTAATAATCAGCTGCATAATACTTTAGCTCAAATCAAAGAGCAAGAGCAGCGTCGCCTTTAAAACATTTGAATAACATTTAATATCCTCCGTAGCATTTACTTTTCCACAAGCCTCTGCAAAACCACCAAATGTTCACAGAAATTTGGCAAACCGATTTCTGCAGAAATCCAGCCCCCCAGATGAGCTGTTTGTTAGTCTCCACTTCACAAAGTTTCGCCCAATCAACAACAACAACAATAAAAAAATCCCAACAAAACCCCAGACAGCGCCTCACGTGCTGGGGGTGACCAAAGAAATCCCCTGGTTTGGGTGACCAATGAATGTCCCCAGCAATGAAAAGCAAACAATTTGTCGGCAGTCCCTGCACTTGAAAACGAATGATCCAAATTATTCAGCGAGTCTCCCTGGATAGTGAATCCATTGAAAGGGGATCAAGACAGAGTCATAAATTATTCATTACCCAGAAGAGACTGAAATGCATATAATCATAACAATAATAATAACAACAACAATCGTTACACTAATAATAGCAACCAGAGCCCACGCATTCTCCCAGAGAACCAGGGAGCCATGAAGCCTCCCAGACTTTATTTTCCATTTATCCCAGCCCCTATTTAGAACAGCTGTGTTAAATAAAGGAATGTAAAGTGGGTCGACATTTGGAATAAATGTATTTATTGCTAATAATTGGACTCGCTTGCCTTGGTTGGGGGTGATGGACTTTGTGCTTGGGTCCTTGGCAGGGAGCAGCTCCATGAACTCACACTCATCCCTGGTAATTGCCCCATGGAATGGATTTCTCCGTGTCCTGGGCTGCTTTTAAGGAGCCTTTGGAAGCGGCTGCAGCGGAGGCATGTCCTGTCCCTCTGTCCCTGGAAAATTTATAGGTGTCCGTGGGCTGAAAGAGAAGCGGAAAGTGCTGGCCTGACACATATGCTTGGGATTTGACTCTTCCCGGCTTAAACCGGACGTTGCTGGTGGAGTCCCGGGCGCAGTGCGGGAGCTGGGAGAGGCCCCCGCTCCTGTCCCCGGCCCGAGGGTCCCCGGGCACCCCCGGCCGCGACTGCCGCGGATCCGCCTCCACCCGGTGCCTTTCAGCTCCCCGGCAATTCTGCTGCCCTTGGGACCCGAGCTTTCCTTCGGGCATCTTTGACTCGGAAGCCCCTTCCAGCGGCTCCCCCGGCGGGATTTTCTCCACGGGGAGCTCTCTGCTGGGCGATATTGAACATTCAAATACATTTCTATGCCTGCACCGTGCTGGAAGGAGCCCGGCTACCGCTCTGGCATGCAAATGAATCGCCGTTCTCAGCGCAGGGGCTCAGCCGTGGCACTCGGCCATCTCCCGAGCCTTTCCCACAGGTCGCCCCGTGGTCGCACGGAGGGGTCGGAGGGGCCCGAGGATCCTTTCTGAGGCTCCCTCGGAGCTTTCTCCACCTGCTGCTCTCCGGGAGCAGAGGGGAGGGCTCTGCTGTTTCCTGCATGCGGGCAAAAATGACATTTTTAAAGCTGAGGAGCAGCAGGTTGGGCCGGGAAGGGGTGAAGCGCTCGCCTGCTCCGGCTCCAGCAGCGCTGGGGGCTGCAGAGGGGGCTCAGCACCCACAGGGCTGGGTGGGGGGCTCGGTGCTGCAGCAGAACCAGCCCACGGGGGTGCTTTGGGTACCAGGGCTGAAACAGCGCCACAGAGATGGTTTTTGTTTGCTCGGTGAGTTAATCTGCAGCTCGGGCTGAGCCTGCCCGGGCGGGGAAGGTGCGGGAGGATGGGGGAGATGAGGGGGACACAGAGGGGCTGGTGGTGCCCGGTGCTGAGCCTGGTGCCATCAGCAGGGCTTGGGGACACGAGGGACATGTGGGACCCCTCCCTGTGGCACGGCAGGAGAGCTGGGCTCGCAGATCCTCTGCTGCGGGCAGCTGCAAGGCAAGGAGCAGAAGAAAGAGTTCCTGCTGGCATTTTTGTTGGAAGTCGCCTGAGTATTAAGTGGAACACGGTTTTCATTACCAGCCCCATTTTGGTGCAATAAATCACGAACTAGAAACATACTTCTGGCCTGGATTCTGCCCTCAGTTCTGAGTGGCAGTAACCAGAGGCAAAACCCAGCCTCGGCTTCAGCGTTACAGCCCATATGGTCACCTTTTGGAATTAATTTCTTCTGGTAATTTCTGTGTAATTAGACAGCACTGAAGGTTGCTTCCTCTCCTGGGCAATTAATGGTGCTGATCTCGTGCCAAAGGTGCACTTTACACCGCACAAACCTGTGAGGAGACACAAGCTCAGCCTCCAGGTGACAATCTGGACCCTCAGCAGGATCCTGGACACCCCCAGAGTCCTGGGAGGAGATGGGGCCACCAAGCAGCAATTCAGCACAGAGCAAGCCCTTGCTGTTGGGCTGTGAAGAGAGCACGGAGTGTTTCTGTGAGCTCCAGCTGCTGCTGGAATATTTGGGAGGTCATTCCCGCAGAGCAGGCTGCAGGAACCTGTAATTGCAACAGATGCTCTCCGACAGCGGCGGCCCCGTGGGGGAGCAGAGCCGCTCATCCCCCAGGGCAGGAATCTAATTTATATCTCATAAGACAGTTTTATTTTTCGGGATTACCGATGGATTCCGTGCCAGAGAGCCCCGCGGGCTCCGGCCGCTGCCTCGCTCCTGCCTCAGACAGGGGGAGTGCAGGCTCTTAAAAGAGACTCCTCGTGCTGGGTTATGGGGCCTATAAAATTATCCCTGCTAGGAGCCGGCTGCCCATTTAAAGGAGCAATTTAAAGGGATAACAAAGGCAGCCCCCGGTCCCCTCGCAGCTTCTGTACAAAGCCCGAGTTTGGGTGGGGAGGAGAGCTGCGGTGGGCTCGTGTGAGCCGGGCTCTGTGTGCTGCCATCGGGATCCTCCACGAGAACGGCTCCAGTTCCAACGGGACAGAGAGGGAGAGCAGGGAGGAGGAGCAGGAGGAGGAGGAGGAGGAGGAGGAGGAAGAAGAGATGCCCTTGCCAGGTATAGTCATCCATCTCTGAGATGCACTCTTGGGAGAAAATGAATAGAAAACTGGGAGGGAAAAGGGGATTTTTTTTTTTTTGCATCTCCTGTGCATCCAGCTCTGAAAATCAGACTCATCTGGTCAGGGGTGTGCAGCTGTGTTGGGTGAGCATTTCCATCCACGGGAAGCACTATGCAGGTCAGTCCATCACATCTGTGCTTGGGAGCTTAAAATCAGCTCCTCGTGCTCAGTTCCAGTTTGAGATCCCAGGCAGAGAAATGCTCCTCCAGACACAGGTTGTCACCTGGTTTCAGAGTGAGCACACCCCAGAAGTGGTGAGAGCAGCTTGTCCTTGCCCCGTTACCCGGACAGTGCCATCCCTTCCCAGACAGCTTCCCCACCTTCCCAAACCTCAGCTCCCAGGGTCACGGGCTCACATTTTCCCTCACTCCTTCCTCTCACAGCAGCACAGAGAACCTGGGAAAGCAGGAGCTGAAACCCAAGGTGGCAAACAGAAAGAGGAGAGAAAACCCCTCTGGTTTTACCCCCCACCAGGGCTGTGAGTGGATCTGAGCACTTTTGGGGGACAAAAAGGGACAGACCAAGGTCTGTCCCTGCCCTGGGGTGGATGCTGGGGAAGCAGCCACAGCCTCTAAACAGCTCCCCAGGCTCCCAGCCTCCTGAGAGTTTAATTTTTGGGAAGCTTTAACATCCCCAGCTTACCAAGCTCTGAAAGAAAGGTCAGCTAATCCTCCAGAGCGTCTGAATGAATTCAGGCCCAGAAGTGAGATTACTAAACAGGGGAGCGGGAGGCCGGCAGAGCTGCATGGATACAGGGACCCTTCCCATAGTCAGGCCTGGCTTTCTAAAGAAATGGACCTTTTATTCCAGTTCTCATCCCCTGGGAGGAGGGAGGGGTGGGCAGACATGGCCAAAGCACCCAACTCCTCCCCCAGCAGCAGGGCTTGGTGGAGGGGAGCCCTGAAAGAAACCTGAGGGTGCCCATCCATGGAGGGACAGCAGGGACACTGGGGTGTCCCACAGGCACTGAGCAGCACCCATGGCCTTTGGATGCCCTGCTCTGGCAGTGAGCTCAAGCATTTAGGGGAGAAAAAAACAGAAGCAGGGTCCTTATGTCCCTCTTTGGCTGCTTGGGTGGCTCCAGATCCATGTCAGTGGGCACTGAGGTCCCAGCAGGCACCAGGCACAGGGTGACACTGACAGAACGTAGGAATTCAGGCCATTGTGGCCATTACTCCCAGCACCTGTCCCTGTGGCTGAGGTGGCCTTTGTGGGACACCTGAGCTGTGTCTGGGCTGAGCAGGGTGAGGTGGGTGCCTGGGGAGGGCAGCGGGCACCGTGCCTGGGGAATCCGTGCTGCACCCGCCCTCCTTTGTGAGCCCCCGGGGTGATGACATGACAGCACCACTGAGGATGAGTTTTTCTGCTGCAGATCCAGGGTCCTGCTCAGTGCTGGAGGAGCAGAGCCCATTGAAAGCCGGCAGGCAGCAGCCCCGGGTGTGGATGCCCTGCGGATGAGCCATGGTAACCTGGCTACAAGAGTGCCAGCACAGACACCCAGCCCCCAGGCCTCCCTGCCAGGCCCCCCAGATCCCCAGCCTGGCTATTCAGGCCACAGGGGCTTCTCTATTGACCTCGAGACACTGTTCTGCATGGGAGAATTCTCTTTCCTCCTCTCCTGGTAACTGCAGAGCCCAGAGTTTGCACTCGGAAGGTCTCACTCCCACCACAGTCACAGCAAGCCGTGACTCAGCCAGGAGCTGGTGGCCCTTCATTCTCAGTGTCCAGGGGTCAGCTGGGGGAAGAGGAGGATGCTCTTTCCAGGCACTCTGTGGCAGCTCCAGCAGGGTGGGATGATCCCTTCCCACCAGCACAGCACCCAGTGCCAGCATACAGGACTGCCAACTCCAGTTCTGCTCCCCACAAAGTGCTGGGGGCCCTTCCCCACCTCCCTGGGGGTGTCTGATGGGAAAAGCCCACCTGGCTCCCAGGGAAAGCCTGAGGTCAGACCTTCTCCAGGGCTTGGTTTCTCCTGCAGAGCCCTGGGAGAGGCTGCAGCAGTGCTGAGGTGCAGCCTGGCCCTGGGAGCCACCTGCAGCTCCTGCAGCTCTGCAGGTCCCGTGGGGAGCTCAGCACCTCCCAGATATCCCAGGAAAATCAGGGAGAGGGATCACTCACCCCCCTCAGCACCCTGTGGGACCATGGTGTGAGACCCTGGGAGCACCATGGTGCTCCCAGATCCTTCCTGCAGGGAATAAACTCCTGGTGCTGGCGGGTGGGACCTGTGTGATGAGAGGTTTTAACACCAGCCATGGGCACAGCCATCCAGATCTGTTCTGTGAAATCCAAAGCTTACACAAGAACCTGGATTCTGAGCAAATGCCCAAATTACAGTGAGGAAATGCTCAAAGCCACTCCCCAGATTTCACAGGCACGGTCAGGGCAGGGGCAGGAAGGTGCCCTGCAGGGCTCTGGGATTGCTGGAGCAGCCAGCCAGGAGCAGTCTCCCTTCACTGTGACACCTGTGACAGCAGCAGGGACAGCCCGGTGCCACCAGAGGCAGTTTGAGAGCAGCCTGTGGGGATTAGTGCTGGGGGAAAAGGACAGGGGCTCACACAGAGGGAGAGAGGTGCAGGACAATTGTGAGCTGCAGGGTTGAAATCAGCCCCGTCTGCTTTTTGGAGAGGTGCTTTACCCTCACTTTGGTGGGGAGTTTCCAACTACAGCCCTGATTAGAAACCAAACTTCTGTTGGAGTGTCTAAGCATGACATCTGGTGGGACATGCAGTCCCTGTCCTGGGGACACTGAGGCAAGGAACAAGGCAATGGCCACCAGAGAGGCTCCCTGGTCCTAATTCTCTTGCTTTCCCCAGTCCTGCACTGGTTTTACTCCAATTCTGGCTTTACTGGGAGGAGAGAGGAGACTGGTCCTTGCTGTGCTGGGGAGCATTAACCTGGAGCCTGTGGGCTTTTGGGGCATTCTCATTTAGCTCGTTCTGATTTCAGGCTGGGCTGGTTTCAGGTGCACCTGAACATTTCCATCTGGTTTTGCTGCCCCTAAACAGGGACAAACATTAACCACGGGTGGCTGTGGGACAGACATCGAGTGCCCTGTCCTGGCAGGAGGTGCAGAAGGCTGTGCCAGCACTGAGGAGAAGGGGACAGTGCTGGCTTTGGCAGGAAAAGAGGGTCCATCCCGTGTCCCTGCCCATCCCCTCGTGTCCCAGTCCTGGATGAGCCCATCTGAGCCTCCCCACCAGTCCCTTCCTCAGCTCCCACTCCTCCAGACGTTGCCCCCAGCTATTCAGCCTCTCTCCGGATCATTAAACATATTGAGCAACACCAGTCCTGTGACTGGTTAATTAGTAAAGACCTGACTAATTAGTCGATCGTGTTTACCGAGTGCTTTGAGAGTGCTCAGTGTTATTATTTTTAATTATGGCTGGCCCCGGGTGCCCCTCCCCTCCGCATGCCAAGGCTTGCAGGGCTCACAGCCTTTGTCTCTGCCAGCCCAGGCTGGGTTTGGGGCGGGAATTTGCCTCTTCTCCCCTGGTCACCAGGTGTCCCTAACAGCCTCTTGGGCGGATTAGGAAAGCCCCTCACAAACTTCCACACACCCTGGCACACTGAACTCTTCCAAAGCCATCTCATTCCTGGAGGAGTCAGGGTGGGCCCTTGGGATGCTCTACAGAGCAGAGCCTTTGTGCTCCCCTCATCCCACATCCCTCTCCCAACCTTAGGGAAGATCAGCCTTGTTCTCCCTCCCCAAATCCAGCCCTCAGTGCCGCAGACACCTTGGATTTGGGAGCCTCCCATTGTATATGAAAAAAATCAGATTCCCTGCAGAAGGCAAGGCAGGTTATTCCCAAATCTCAGTGGGGCTGGTCAGGAGAGGACAGGCAAAGATTTCATCTGCCCAGAAGAATGTGGATGGTGTTTGTTAGTCAGGGGAGGGTCTTGGCATCTCTGAAGAATCACCAAGTCTGATCTCCTTGGGACTGTCTTAATTCATAAAAATGTCATCAGCTCATTAAGCACCCTCATAAAGAGCCCCAGTCACCCCTTATCACTGTGGGATCTGCAGGGGAGGCTGCCAGCACCAGCTGCAGGAGCAGAGCCACCTCCACAGAGCACTCAGAGGGGAAATCTGCCTCTGGAGCAGCCAACGAGCTGTAAAAGTCACCCAGGGCTGCCACAGGAGCAGGGCTTGGGAGTATTTCTGTCCCTGGGAGTCTGTCAGAGTGCACATGGCCAGTGACAGTGACTCCAGTGCTGCTGCCTTCACCCCAGCCATGCTGTCCCCAGCCTGCAGCTGGCAGCTCTTTGCTTCTGCTCTGCTAGAAAGCCCCAGAGGTGTGGGCATGGCCTGGCACCCCCAGGTGACACCTGGATGCCGATGCCCCCCTCAGTCCGTGCTGCTGGGGGTGTTGCTGCAGGAGCCCTGGCTGGGAGGTGGGGAGGTGTTTCTCTTTGTGCTCTGACTTTCCTCCTGGAAATCCTCCCTCCCTCCCTGGCTGCCAGAGAAGGGCAAAGCAGCCTAAAATGGGCACAGTCAGAATGTCAGCAAGAGTGGGGATGGAGCCCAGCCTTGGGCTCTGCAACTGGTCGTGACACTGGTCCAGAGAAAGCACCTGTTGGTGCAGGATCCTGCTTCCACTCTGAGCAGCATCAGATCACCTGGGAGGTGCTGGATTATGGAGCAGCCGTGTGGCTGTTGGGGTTTCTCTGTGATTTGGGAGTTTCTCTGTCATTTAGGGCATTCTGAACCACAGATGGGATCCTTGCAGTTCATTTTAGTGGCACATCAGTAAGAATGGTTCAATGGCTTCCACTTCCATGGATCACATGTCCAGGACATTTTCAAGTTGTTTATATGGATTAACTGCTACAGGATAAGGGCTTAGCAGAGGGTGGGACCATTTGGAGTCTGGAAATTTGATTCTCAGCTGTGCTGCATTTGTCTCCCCATGTGTAAAAGTCAGAAGGGGCCCTGGGCTCTGGGTGAGCTGTGGCCCCGGCCTGTTGTCACCCCTGGAGGGGAGCCCACGAGTTCCTGGGTGCCTGCTGGAAGGGCAGTAGCACCAGAGATCACTTTAATTTCTTCCACAAGACCAGCTTTGCTCCTTGTCCGACCTCCTCCCCACCATCCTCCTCTCAGAACCCATTTCTTTGCTCCAAGAAGCTCCTCCTGCAGCCAGGTAGCGCCAGGAGCCCTTCCCCATCCTCCCACTGTTGGGGTGGGGGAAACTCCTCTCCTGCAAAGTCCTCCTGGGCAGGGCAAGGCCCCGAGCCCTGCTCCTCAGCCTGGGGCTGCCAGGATGGCACCGTGTCCCTGGGCTGTCAGAGCTGTCCCTCTGCCCCAGCCTGGCCACAGCTGTTTCCAGGCAGGAGAGGCTGCTCCATCTCTGCCTCTTCAGAGAGAGAAACCACGGCAGGCGGGGAGGAAGAGAGACAAACACGGCTGCACCTGGAGATGTCATGGTTGGTTTTCCAGCTCCAAATGGGCAGTGACAGCAGCTCCATGGGGGCGTGAGCAGGCGGAGCAGGGCAGATTTATGGCCGTGGGTCAGGCTCAGGCTGAGCCAAACCTCCTGCCTAGCATCAGTTTTATGAACAAGATGAAATGCAGAACCTCCAGTGCGGGCGCCCTGTGAGAGGAGAAACCCTGGAGAGCAGGAACAGGGGGTTCTGTGAGGGGCCATCCTGCCCCTCTCCCTGCTCTGCTCGGGGCTCTCCTTTCCAGGCTGGGTTTGGGATTGCAGTGACCAGGCATGAGCAGCCCCAGCAGCTGCTGGGTCTGGTCCCACAATCTCACAGAACTCACGGGCTGGGAGCCATGAGCAGAGCAGCTGGAGGCTGAAGGAAGCAGGAGGCAAGAGCTCCCCTCTTTCAAAACAAAATAAAATTCACAGCAATCCCCAGCCCTGCAGGAGGGAGCAACGCCAGACAGCGAGATGAAACCTCGGAGACAATTCCAAATTCAACACCCTGTTGGGCATCGGGATTGCCAGGCCAGGGAGATGCTGTGGAGATTGTCACTCTACCACAGGACACGAGGGCCCAGGCCATGCCAGGGCTTCCCTTTCTGGCCAGACACCCAGACTGAAACTCTTGTAAACTCAGAACCTCATAGAAAAGATTAAGCAAAATTCCTGGAGGCTCCCGGCTCTCCCTGAGATCAGCGTGGGACAGACCTTTCTCCCAGATGTGGTGAGATTGTCACTTCATCACCGTCTGCTTCTGAAAGCTGGGTTTCAGCTGGGCTTTGACGAGTAATTGATGGATGATGCAATGGTTATTGTGACTGCGGTGTCCCTAGATTGTCCTCTTTGGCAATGCCTTTTGATGTCCCTCTTCAAAGGACAGGGCAGATCCTGCCCTTTTCCTGCAAAGGAATGACCAGGAAAGTCTTGGCAAACTCAAAGTGCTTGTGGTGTTGAGGCTGCTCCTGCTTCACCCCAGGTCCTTCACCTGAGGCAGGCAAGGTATTTTTGTGATACTTTTGCTCTGTTAGAGCTTGTGGCATCTCCCCAGGTAAATTGGGGGGATCAGTGCAGTTGTTTGCCATTGGGTGCTGGGTACCCACACAACGCCCTGGGCAAACAAAGGCCATGGCTCAGTGCCTCTTAATGAGTTACAAATCCTCAGCTTGGATCTGTAATCGGATGAAAATGCAGTTATTTATTTATGGGATTCGAAGGGCTCGTTTCATGCTGGATAAAGCCAATGGCAGAGCTGGAAGCAGCTGCTCCTCTGGAGTTAATGGCAGCATCCCACTGATCCCAGTGGGAGAAGGGCAGAGCTCCGAGGGGAAATTCCAGTGCTGGGCTACCTGTGCTGCTCCCTCTGTGCAGAGGATGAAGGGAGTGTCTGTCCCTGCAGCTCCTGCTACACCTGGAGCTCTCCAGGCGGCTCCAGGTGTCCCAGGAGACTTCCAAGCCACAGTGGGTTTATTTTCCAGGGAAGCCAATGTCAGAGCTCAGTTCCCTCCAGCTTCACTCCCAGCTTTTACTCTGGGTACTGCCGTGGTACCTGGTGAGCACCAAAGGCCTTCTGGCTCAGCAAGGCTGTCGAGGACCTTCACCCAGAGGGTGCTCTGGGGCCACCCAAGGAGGGCAGGCATGCTCCTCCAGCCCAGCCAGGGTGGATGGGGGCTCCTCCAGCCCAGCCAGGCTGGTCAGTGATGCTCCTCCAGCCAGTGCAGGTGGGACAGCTCCTCCAGTGGCTGTGCTGAAGGTTTGGGAGCAGCTGCTTGTCCTGCATCTGGATTTGAGCCTGGCTGTGGCTGGGAGGGTTCCACAGCCCCAGAACCCGCTCAGCAAAGCCCAGCCTGTGCAGGGAATGGGGCAGGAGGAGCCTCCGTCCTGAGCCTTGGAGCCACATCCCCAACAGCACTTGATGGGGTGGGGCTGGGGGATGCTGTGGGGCAGGAGGCTCTGTGGGGACATGGGGGACTTGGAGCAGGAGGGGATGAATGAAGCCAGTGGGACCTCGAGCCGAGTCAAATGTAAGGATTCCCTCATTCTTCCAGCACTGTGGGCAAGCCACGGAGCTCCTCACACTTGGATGCAGAGGATGACAGAGGGCTTTGTGGCCTCAAGGAGGGACTCTGGGGGGGAAGGGGGGGCTCAGATGCTCTATTGATGTGTAAGGGGAGCTTGACTCCCTCTTTGTGTTTGTGCTGGTAGGGGAAAATTGAGCATTGTCCACACACCTTGGGATTGGGAAGGGATCGGGAAGGGGAGGCAAGCCCGGCCTTGTTTCTCGGGAGCAAAGCCCAGAGAGGGCCGTTCAGCAGAGGAAAGCCATGTCAAAGGAGGGATATAATGGCAGATTACAGGGAATTCCTGGGGTGGCATTGAGCTGCCTGGCCCTGCTCAGCTCAGGCATTAACATTCATTGTGCTGCCCGCGCCCCCAGCCTCTGCCTCGCAGGAAAACCTGAGCTGTGCCTGCCCCAGAGCTCCATCGGTGCTGTCATGGGGTCATTGACAGGCTGCCCTTTCATGCACATGGTCAGCTCCCCGGGAATCTCTCCTGAGGTATTTTGATCCAGCAGTTTGTCAGTGGTGGCCCGGAAAGGGCCGGGCTGTGCCACAGGGTGCCCCAGGTCTGGAAGAGCTGAAGGTCCATTCAGCACAAGAATACCCCAAGCCAGCAGGTGGGACACGGGAACCCTTAATCCCAAATCATTTTTCCTGCTGGCATTCTTTTTTTGTTGGGAATGATGATGACTGCGGGCCGCAGCAAGGCGTGGGCTCGCCCCTGGGAGAGCGATATTATTCCCCTCCTTTTGTGCCCGGGCCCGTGTTTGATTTGGGAAACAAAGCTGAGCAGCTTGTGCCTCCTGTTGGAAGCCTTCCTATCCCGCTGGGGATCCGGGACCTTTTCATCTCAGCCCATGCACTCCAGAGGCTTCTGCCTCTTCCCATCTTTAAGTCTTTAGTAAATATCAGAAAAGAGAAAATAAAGGCGATCCCCAGGGCTCAGGAGTGTTACCTTCCCTACATTAAACAGAGGGGGGGAAAGGAAAACAGATATTTATCCTCATTTTTGCATTTTTCATGTGGAGCTTGCAGAGAGTAAATAATATTTAGTCTGATTTTGCAGGCTGGAGACACTGTGGAGCAGGGTGGATTTTACTCTTTGTGTGTGTGTCCAAATGTTGGGGGGATCCAGAACCTGAGCCACGGGAAGGGGAACAAAGCACTGCCAGCTCGAGTGCTCCCATCCCAGCGATTCTGGAGCCAAGGGCAGAGCAGGCAGGGAAAGGGAGAGCTCAGCCCCCCTGGAACCATCTGGACACAACTCAGCAGCAAACCCTGCTCCCTAAAGCCAACCCAGGATTCAGGAGTGGCAGCAGGCTGAACAGGGAGGTTCAACTGCACAACCTTAGCATTGCTGCTAAGAAAGGAGCAGCTTAAAAACATCCAACTCCTTTTAATTTATTGTCTCAGATTCGATGTGAATGTTTGGAGGAAACTCTTCCCTTTCCATGAAGTTTTTGATTATCTGATGGAAGGCAATTCAAAACAGGACAGGAATATTTCCTTTTTCTTTTGTTTGGAATCCGAACTTTTGGCTTGGCTTTCGAAACCCCAAATGAAGTCATTTAAATCTGACATACACCCAAAAATGTTTCTACTATGTTTCGATGTTTTTCCTTGGAAAAATGAAAATTTTTCCTCCCACAGCCTCCAGGCACCCTGTGATTTCTGTCTGAGGCTCACACTGCGATCAGCTCTAGCTCTGACACCCAGGCAGGTTGGCAAAAGCCGAGCTCAGCTCCCCAGCTCGGGCTCTGTGCTCTGACATCAACAGTTGCACAATTCCCTGTTATTCCTTTGCAGAGGAACACCACAGGAAGAGGTTTCCTGGCACGGATTTGGGGATGGCACTTCTTCGTCTGACTAACGATATTCACATGTGGTTGTTGTTCATTCTTTGCTCTTTAATACTTCCTTTTCCTCCAAAGCCGTTTCCAGGCCAGGTTTGCAGTTGGGTTCATCTGATGTCTCCAGGGCAGCTGTTGTCCCTGGTCCTTCTGGCCCTGGGGGCTGATGGAGGGCCTGGTGGCTCCAAGGTGGCTCAGGGGACATTCAGAGTGTCCCTTGGCCACCATGCCGTGTCCCCTCTGCAGGGAGCTGCCACCTCAGGGACGTTCCTCCCTCCCCAGCAATGCCAACGAGGTGGGGACTGGTCCCCAGGGCCAGGACAGGTTTCTGCAGGAGATGTACGGGAGGTCAGGCCTGGGGGTCACAGAGAGCACCAAAATCTGCTCCTGCCAGCCCTGGAGCAGTGGGGAGACACGGGAGGTGACTGAGATCACAATCCTACACCTCCCCAGTGTCCAGGCCTTGGAGCAGGCACCAGGCCTGAGCCAGAAGCCCAAACTTGCCCATACAAACAGGTGTGTTCTTGGGAGCTCCAGGGAAAACAGCCCCTTCCCAAGATACCCCTGAGGAGCTGCAGGACCTGAACTGCCCCCAACACTGATTTTCAGCTCATTGGTCAGTGGAGCTGAGCCAGGTTCCCCCTGGTGCAGACCCAGGTGCAGAAGGAATGAGTTTGCTTCCCTGGGTGCTTAGAAGAGCTCCCAGAAGCCACCCCCTGCTCTGGCAGAGCACAGGAGGCATCTGGGGCTCTCTCCATCGCCTGTCCTGGGTGCACCACCAGCAGCACTTCTGAGGGGGACCTGCCACCTGTGGCACTGCCAGGGACAGAGGAATGCTTTCACTTTCAAGCTGTGCCCAGTGTGGTGGGGCTGATTGAAAGCCTCTGTCTGTGAGGGTGAGGGCCGTGCGTGTGCCCTGCTCCAGTGAGGAACGCAGCCACAGCGGCTGCGCTGAGACTTCAGATCCAGCTCCCTGCAGCTCCGCAGGTTCCCCCAGGACTCCCATAATTGCTACATTTGGTTTACTCTGCCTCATTATTTCCAAGTTTTCCAGCCCTAATGCCAAAGGAGGCTGTATTCAATGTAATTATTACTCAAAACTTTGAAAACTTAAAGGAGAAAAAATAGGCCATTAAAGAACCAAGGAGCAAAGTAACAAGTGTGAATTATGGCCCTGCCCTGTGGTTTGCTGTGATGGGTTTGTTCCACCCATGGAGAGATGCTGGAGAAGGGAAGGTTGAGTGGGTTGTTTTGCTTAATCTCTCTGCTGTCAGAGTTGCAGTCCCTGGAGAATGCAGATCTATAGAGAAATGTGCCTCCCCTTTGAAAGGCAGCGCACATGCCCAGCTCCCAGCAAAGGACTTTTGTTCTGCTCTGATTTATACAATTCTCTGGGGCCAGGAGAAGTGGCTGTCATGGTTGCAAGGATTACTCGCGACTGGAGGCAAGGGTGGACTGTGCAAGGGTAATTTGTTCTCTTGGCTGGGCATGGAGATCCTGCTGCCCCTTCCGCAGGCTCCGGCCCTCGCCCACGAGGGGTTGCTGACCCCCAGGTCCTGCTCTGCCCTGAGGCTGCCCCGTCCCCTCACAGAGTGAGTGACAACCTGGGGACGCTCCTGCCCGTGGCCCAGGGCTGGAAGGGGACCCTGAGGATCTCACCCAGAGTAGGGGATGCTGCCAGGAGCTCCCCTGGGCAGCTTAGCATGTGCCCAGGGCTGAGTGCAGCACCCCAGAGCTGGCAGCTTCTCTCCCATGTCTCTGGAAGGGAACTGGGGTGTCTGGCTCAAGGGTAGCCCATGTGGCTACTGACTTACAGTCTGGGGCCTGTGGGCTTCCCCCAGGGCCACAGTTTGCTCATCCTCTGAGTACACCTTGAGCAAGCTCTCCATGAGGAGCATCCCCTGCTCACCCACGAGCACAGGGTGAGCTTTCTAAACTCCACTCCAAGGCAAGGAAAGCCCTGAGCCTGCTCCTGGCTGTCCCCAGGGCTCCTGGAGCAGCTGAGCACATGGTGCTGGGTGTGGGCCTGTCTTGTAGGGCCCAGCAGCCTCAGAGGGCTCCATTTGTCCATCCAAGGGTCACCTTCCACCTCCACCAGCACCTCCACCATTCCAGCAAGGGACGTGACTTCACTTATCTGCTCCCGGAATGTCTCTGCTTGTTTGTTTTGTTTTCATCCTGTGAGGAGGAGGAGGGTAGTGCCTCCACACGCACAGGGCCAGCCACCTCTGAACCCCAGCGCCAGAAGCCCTTTCCATGCTCTATAAATTTTATTGGAAAATCTGTTTCTCTTGGGGGAGGGGTGGAGGTGGTGGTGCATTTCTTTGCTCCCCCAGTAACGCACCATGAAAGGGCTCGTTAAACACCAGCTCCTTGCTCTGATGAGCCCTTCCAGGCAGGCAGAGGTGACACAGACTGATGGCATTTCCAGCCGGGCTGTCCCCCGGGACAGGCTGAGGCGGCCGGAGGAGACGCCTTGGATGGTGCCGAGGTTGCTCTTGGCTCCGGTGCTCATTTGTGGTGGAGAAGTGCCTGAGGAGCCAGGCAAAGGCTGTGTCCCTGGCAGGACCGGCCGAGTTTGTTCTCCCGTGTGTTCCGGGGACTGTCCCGGGGCCATGAGCTGTTCCAGCCCCGGGAGGGCTGGGGAAGGTGAGGGAGGCACATCCCAGGTGCTCGCACGGCCCCGCGGAACAGGGCAGTGCTGCCCGAGGGCTCCTCCGGGAGCGCCTGTCTGCACCAGGCTGTTCTGTTAACCTCAGCCTGCAGCCTGGCCCTGCCAAGGCTCTGATGTTCTTGGAAAGCCCTGGGCTAAGGAGACACCTTCCCAAACAAGAGCTGCTTAAGGGACTGTGCGGCCATCGGCTCAGCAGGCACAGCTCCCAGCGGACAGCAGCAAGGTGGATCTCCCCGGATCCCCAGCACTGCTTGGGGTCAGCAGTGCAAACTCCACCTTTACCCAGACCCTTCTCCACCTCTTTCCTGAAAGCCTTCTGAGGAAGGTCCTGGAATGCAGCACCAGTTTAAGAGTTGTGAGAACCCAAAGCAGAAATCCTATCCTTCCCCATCCTGTTGGAAACCCCAGTGCAGCTGGAGGCAGGAAAAGCCAGGGGTGTTCCCAGGCTGGGTCAGAGATGTGCCTGGGGCCACCCAAGGTGTGCTGGATGGAAGGCAGACCCCTCTCAGAAGGTGCCAAGGTGCCTGAGCAGTGCTGATACTTCTGTGCTCAGATCCAGCGGTGATCAGGCTGAGATTCATCAGCAGAAATTCCCTCACCCTGCCAGCTCCCCCTGCCCTCAGCACACATCCAGCCCTTCCCTCATGGAGACCTTCACCTCAGCCTGGCCAGGGACCAGCGAGGTGCACCCAGCACTGACTCCACCTTTGCTCCAAGGGTCTTGGCCATGGTGGCCAAGAAACATAAAGGCTTGTAATGCTTTGTTGGGCCAGGAACAGAGGGAATTTGTGGCAAGAAGGTTCCCATGTTATATAAGTAAGACAAGGGGAGCTGTATTTGGACTGGCACAGCGAAGTTGTTTTCACTTGAGCAGAGCCCAGCTCACGGCTGCTTCCTCGCTGAGCTCTTGTTCATCTTGGCCTGAGCAGCTCCAGGTCAGAGAGGCAAGGCTGTGGCTCCTCCATGGGAAGGGAGAGGTGCAGAGGGCAGCACAGGGCAGTCCCTGTCCTGGCTGGAATCAGGCTGGGGTCAGGCACAGCTCCTGCTGGCCCTGAGCTCCAGCACAGGGTCCAACATGGGTCACTCCCAGCCAGGACTGGATCCAGAGCTGCCCTGAGCCCCCTCCCAGTCGCAGCCACTCCCAGCTTGGGAGCTCTCAGGATCCCAGTGGGAGCATTCCCAGCATGGAGTTCCAGCAGAATTTGGAGCTCCAGCCCTGAGCCATTTTTACTGAACCAGGGCTTTTAGCCCTGGGAGCTGCTGGGAATGAGTAGGAGCTGGACATGGAGGAGTGGAGCATCCCTGGCCTGGCTGCCATGGGCAGCACCGGGAGCACGGTGGGATTCCCTGGGTGGGAGGTGCTGCTGCCATGGGCCGCAGGAAGGAATTGCCCTGAGGAGGGGGCACAGAGCTCGCTTTTGGCTGCCACCCTGAGGACTGGAATCAGTGTGCGGCCACCTCCAGGTTCAGCACCGCCTTTCCATGAGGCAAAGGGCTGGGGCTCAGCTCTGCCTTTGCCTCTGCATCCTCAACCCACTCTGAGCAGTGCCAGTGCAGCTTCTGGGCTCAAAGCCCATCCCTGTGGTCATGTCAGGGGTCAGGAGCAGAGCAGCAGATCCACAAACTGAACCCACCAGGCAAGGATTAGCGAGAGTTTCCTGTGCACAGCCTTTGTAGAAGACCCAAAGCTGACCTGAGGAAACGAGACATAAATGTGATGCTTGGCGTGGAGAAGGTTTTCCAATCCCTGCTGAGTGAACTCTCAAAAGCTTCATCATTGACCTTGAGATTGCTGAGATGTCTCAGGGGTCAGCTGAGCCCACGGCTGATGTCTTTCAGCTAAAGCCTGTGTCTCCCATTTATAGCCATGATGCTCTAAATGGAGCTTTTATGCTCACGTGGGGAGCCTCACTAAGGCTGCAGAAAAAATCAGATTGAACTTTGCCAAAAATGCAGCAAAAGGCACCAGTTGTGGCAGGAGATGGGCCAGGAGAATTTTTTCCTCGATGTAGTAATAAAAGAGTGGCAAGAGCAGCAGCAGCTCTGCCAACAACCCCCAGCAGGGCCTGGTGAACCTTTCCTAGCCCTTCCTTAGGGGTGCTGGCACAGGGAGCTGGGAGATCCTCTCCTGCTTTATCTCGTGTGGCTGAAGCAGCCCGTGTTAAAAGGGGATGAACACAGCACAATGGAGGCCGACTTTGTTTCCGTGCTCTGGGATTCATTCAGGGGGATTACAGGCGCTTTTCAGCCCCTTACCACCTGGAGAGGCAAATACAAGGCAGCGCTGCTTGGAATCGGCTTCCCACCGAGCAGCCTCAGTTGTGCCGCAGCCAAAGCTGGGCGAGGTTAAAAACGATCCGGGCAGGAGCTGAGCCGAGCAATCGGCCGGAGCACGAGGATGTGTAGGGCTCACGGGGATGGCAGCACTGCCCGGGCTGGGGAAAAGCGTTTGCACAGGCGGGGACCAGCTCAGAGTGGGCTGCAGGCTTGAAACCGAGCCTAAGACCCCTCCGAAGGGAACTGTACCCCACCCTTATAAAGGGAGAGAGAATTGCACAAGGAGTAACAGCTGGGGCTGAGTTAGGGACCTCTGTGGTCAGGGGTAAGAGCCCTTTATCCCCGGTTCCTGGGTGGGATTGTTATGGGTGAAGGGATAAATGACATCAGGGCGGAGCACCAGGTGTTGTGGGCTGTGTCTCTTCTCCGTGCCCATGTGCCCCCGGGGGAAATGGGGTCACCCTGAGCACCCTGGGATGGAGAATTAAGCCAGTTCCCCATTCCCAGCATTGCTGGAACTCGTGGAGAACATCCCAAAGTGCCAGCACAGGGTGGGAACTTGATGCCCCCACTCTCGGAGACCAGCTGAGCATGCCATGCCCATGGCCCATCCTCTTCGCCTCCAGCCACTCTGAGAGCAGCAGTTCTCTCAGCCAGACAGCATCTCTGAGCTTCAGTTTGTATGGTGTTTGTTTGGGGCTGTCACGCCTGAAAGAACAGGCTTTTGGGATTATGAAAACTGTGAGCTGAGTGTCAGCAACTCCAAAAGCTGCTTTCAAGTGTTTATTGCTGATGAAGCCTCACTAGAAGCAACCATGTCCCCATGGCCATATGCAAAGTCCCTGCAGCTCTGAGCCAGGAGGGTGGGCACACAGCAGCACACACCCCTGGGGCTGCTGCTCCTCGGCCCTCCGTCCTTTCTGAGGGCTCACAAAGAAAATGCCGTATTTGGGGTGAAGCAGGGTGCTCCTGCTCCCCTCCTCAGCCAGCACTGCACAGGCTGGGGACCCCCAGTCCCTGGGATCCCATGGTCCCTGGGGATCCACAGCCCCTGGTGTTCCATGGTCCCTGGGCACTTCTCCTGGCCACAGCCACACAGCAAATGGCTCCAGGACTGGAACTGGTGATAAATGACCCAGTAAAAAATGACACCAAACTTTTGTTCCTCAGCCAGCTCTCCATGCTGCCCAGAGAGAGGGGAAAGGACCTGCCCAAGGCCGTGCCACTGCTGAGGGAATTCCCTCCCTCACCCAGGAGGGCACCAGGGACGAGGGCAGGACTTCTGGTGTGCCATGGGGGGTACCCCATCCCCAGGACACTGGGGGTACTCCAGCCCCCCTGGCAAACATCCCAGCTCCAAACAGCACCCAGAGTGCTCTGGCCACCTGCAGGAGCAGCCCCTGGGATGAGCTGGAGATGTTTGCTGTGCCCCGC
Organism: Parus major; assembly: GCF_001522545.3. Classification (NCBI taxonomy): domain Eukaryota; kingdom Metazoa; phylum Chordata; class Aves; order Passeriformes; family Paridae; genus Parus; species Parus major. Next base: position 10,810,032 of record NC_031786.1, on the reverse strand, counting down.
ACTGAGATGCAGGGAAAGCTGTGCCCCAGCAGCAGGCAGCAGTGAGGAGCTGCAGCTCTCCAGCCACCCCCACTGCTCCCTGGGCACAAACACCCCTGGCCCTGCCCAGGGAAGGCTCTGAGGTGGCATTTGAATGACATGTCCCCTCCCCTGGCACACAAGGTACTAGAGGGAGCAGGGCACCCCCGGGAAGCCCCCTGTGTGAGGGGATGGAGCCGTGGCCAGAGCCCGGCCAGCAGCAGTGGCTCAGCTCTCAGGCACAGCCCTTCAGTGCCAGGCTGCAGCAGATGCCACATCCCAAGTGTCAGTTCAGTTAACTTGTCAGCAAGGGCAGTGAATGAAGGCCTCTGACTTGCATTTCCTGAAGGGGTGCAGCTGGAGGGGACCTGCCATGCTGTTCCAAGGGAGAAGGGTTTGCTCCCGGGAGGGAACGGGCTTGGCCAGAACTCCTCGAGCTCCTGAGGGAAAGGCCAGCAGAGAGTGTCAGGCTGCTGGGCCAAGCCTGGTTTCAAAAGAAGCCATGTTTGTCACGGTGAAGATGAGTGTGTTTCTCTGCTGGTGATGGGAAGTCCCCAGGTCTTCCAGGTGAAAACACATCCATTTTCCAAGTGGAGTCATCAGCCAGCCCCCTGCTGAGTGCCAGGACCTCCATCCAACACCCCCATGGCCACCAGGAAACACCGAGGGCCAAGTACAAGAACCTGAAAGGTGCTCAGGCACTAAGGCAGGGCTGAGGCCATGTCCCCTCTGTCTCTCAGCCTCTCCTGTGCCACCCTTTTCCAGGCTGGGCTTTGCTCCTGTGTGCGATGGCAAGGTGATGCTTTGGTGGCTGTCATGGGTTTGTTTGCCTCGGCTCAGCCCTGGAGTCCGTGTTCCTGTGGCTTCTGAAGGCATTGTTTCCTGATGTGGGAATATCCCTGCAGGCCCTGCACATTCCCTGACATCAGCGGGAGCAGCCCATGGGTTCACAAACATCTGGGTTCCTGGGAAATGCCGCCTATTCCTGCCTGGATCGCTGGCTGTTAACGCTCAGAAAATGATGTGGGTTTCCGGCTGTGGGGAGCAGGCTCCAGCTCAGGGTTATTTCCAGGACCAGAGATACAAACCATGGCAAAGGAGGATTCAAGCCTGGTGTTCAGCACTGGGCAAACCACAGGTATTTCAGGGCTTTGGCTTGGGAAAGGCTCCCCCCGAGGAGGCAGCGAAGGGAACTGCTGTAACAGGGGATGGTTGTCCCACCCAGCTCCAAAGCTTGGCCCATGAGGGACAGAGGCACCCACCACCCCTGGGGGCACAGCTGGACTCTCTGTGGAGCTGCTGCTGTTCTGCAGGGCGGCTGGGCTGAAAAACCGGCCAGGAAAGCTTCTGTGGGAGAGGTTTTGCACATCAGCCCCTGCTGCAGTCAGGCGTTTAGGAGTTCACAGCCTGGGTGTCTCCCAGAGCTGCAGCTTTCTTTTGGGGCCAGCAAAGGCAGAGGCAGGGCTGTGCTTCAGGCAGCTCTGGGTGGGAGAGTGGCTGTGGGGTGTCACCTCCAGGCTGGAGGGGTCTCCCATCCCAGGACACAGCTCGGTGGCCCTAGAGGGAGCCAGGAGTGGGCAAGTGCCAGCAGCTCTGGCCAAGCTCAGAACTGCAAAAGCTTTTCTGTCCAGAGGTGGGCTCGAGCTCAGGCCTGCTTCCTTTTCCCTGCCAAAGCATCTGCTGTCCTGCACACTTCCCTTCCCCCTTCCCTACAGTATTTCAGGCCATGGGAATGTTTGATGTGATTCCCCCCCACTCCTGGCACAGCTCCTTTTGGTTGGATTCTCTCTGGTTTGATATCCCTCCTCTGGCTGCCTTGAGGTGACCTTGGCTTTGCAGTGCCATTTCTCACCGGAAAACCAAAATATTGCATTTCAAAATTGCCCAGACGGGTATTTCCAATGAGCTAACAGGAAAAGGAGTGTTTCTTCACAGCTCCATCACCCTGACTTTGTGAACAGCTCCAGCTGGTCCCAAGCTGCTTTAATAACCAATAATTTATTTGGCTGGAAGCGTCCCCAGCCAGGTTGGGATCCCGCAGTCCTGGGGCCGGTA